>NW_015387786.1:338615-368696 GCF_001527695.2 Protobothrops mucrosquamatus | reverse complement strand
CCAGGAATCCTACATTCCTTCAGGGAACACGGGAATGAACTCACAGGGGTTAGATAACTCCATTGAGGGCTGGTCAACCAGGTTTAACGACCAACAGGGCCCGGACTGCTCAATTACAGGAGACGGGCTGGAAAGCCAAGCTGAAGTCACTGGTCATTCACAGGGCACTTCACCTAGAGCAAGCGGCCACAGAGATAACTATACAAACTCTCCAGGTCTGAGAAGGTCACTCAGGGCAAGAGGTCCTCCCAAATACCTAGCCGATTATGTAAGGTGAATAGGTACATAGCGAGAGCTGACTGAATGTACTGGCGGGTTGTATTTAAGTAAAACAAGGTCGGGGGGAGTCACTGGATCTGGTTCAAATGAACAGTCCCACACCTTATACATTGTGTAACTTTATTTTATTATTAATTACATTACCATCTATAGGATGGCGTCCATGTGGGCGCAATCTTATTTCATCCAGGGGAAAGGGGTGTTGTGTCCTGAGCCTGCAAGATGCAGGCTCGGGACGTTGCAAGAGTCCCGGGCAATTGCAGAAGCTGCCCGGGACCAGACTGAGCGGTGCCGGCCTTGTGCGCATGCGCAAGGCGGGAAAAGCCCGCCTCATGATTGGTTGAACTTGCCCGGGGATCAGAGGGTATAAATAGAGGCCTGCGTGCCTCTGCTCTGGTTGTTCGTAGAGTGGAGCAAACAATAAAGACTTGTTGAAGATGAATCGTCTCAAGCGCCATTATTCCCAGGACTTAACACTTGGTATTTCAGCACATGCCTTAAGATGGGTGGGCATTAGAACTATCACTCCCATCATCGCAACATTTCCCAGTTTACATTTTGAAAGGAGAACGAACTGAAGAGAGAAGGATTAGTAAGATATACTATAGGTAGAAAGATGGATCTGGGCGAAGCTCAGATCCTAAGTCCTATGAAAATCTTCCTTTTTCACAGTGATAGGTTTATAAACCCAGGTAGTCCTCTTCTTATAGTTATTAAGTCATGGTGGTTTTAAAATTGGTCTTTCATGTGACTGACCTTATTTTATGGTGTTTCTTGCAGTAGTCATTAAGCAAACACTGTAGTCATTAAGTGAACTAATCATTGCTCTTGGAACAGTTTTGCCAAAAACCTCAAGTAAATGCCAAGTTTGGGTAAAACCATCATAAAATGTGGTTATGTGACCGCAGGACATTATAAACAACCATAAATACATCCTGGTTGCCAAGTGCCCATGACTGTGGGGAGGGGCAACCAGTGAAACTTCAAATTCAGATTATAAGTAGCCCCCAGATAGATCTATCATAACTTTGAACAGTCGCTATCTGACCAGTTGTAAGTCAAGGCCTATTTGTATATATTTAATATTGGTAAAATTTATAAATAGTAATTAGGAATCATTTTGCAATCTATGCCAAGAAAATATTCTCAGTCTATCTCAATTATAATATTAAATATCCATGTTTGCAATCCATTTTAAGTTATTTAATAAAATTAATCTGATTCCTTGTGTAAATGTTAAAACAGTGACTGTGCTGATCTAGATCTTTCCATGTTCCACCAAGCCATAATATTATGAGAGAGAGAGAGAGACAGAGAGACAGAGAGACAGACAGAGACAGAGACAGAGAGACAGACAGAGAGAGACAGAGGGAGAGAGGGAGGGAGGGAGGGATGATATAGATATTTATTATATATACATGTACAGCTAAGAAATAAAGAAGGACCATCAAACAGCCTCTATCAATTTTCTTTTGAAAGTTAGTTTAAGCTGCCTTGAAGACTATGTTTTTTTTTTTAAATCTTGAGGGAATGTACAGTCTATTAATATACAAGTGAAGTGAATAAATTGAGAAGTGCTTCACCTCTTTTAAAAATGAAGATTTTAATGTTGAATACTTTATTTAAAAAATAAAATGAAATTGTAATTGTCCAGTTGGTTGTGTCACATGTTAAATTAAATAAATCAGGAGTTCCCTGTCTTAACAAACATCTTCTTCCTTTCAAAAAGCCACATGGGTACACAAATTTATACTTAGAATATTGTATGTTGAAAAAACAAATCCCCAAACAGTGGGAAACATATTAGATATGGGCAAAAAGTGGAGAACTCCAATAGAAGGCAAGTTCTTTCAGCAGTGATGAATGGCTCACCTAAGGCATATCATTTAATTTCAATAAGGAAAATAAAAAAAGAGCACTATTGCTGCAAATTTTAAAAATAACTGTATTGTTAACAAGAATTATGACTCATTTTGAACTATTAAAATTGGTCTACACGGATTCATATCGTATCAGTTTTAAAAATATGCACCGTGCTTATTTGAATATGCCATACATATTCCTGACAGGTAATCTATTGCTAACGATACTAGCAAAGGCCTACAGGGCATCCCATTCAATGTTAACAAGTACAGGGGAGTTAACATGCTTGGCATTTAATTCACATTCTTCTCCCCTTTTTTATTCTAGATAAATCACCTACTTTAATAAAATTATTGGTGCTAATGTATTTTAGTAGTGATAGGATCATTAGTAAGATTTAACAGTTGTGCTAACTTGAACAGGGCCTGTTCTATAACACTGCTGTGCTTAGTTACATTTTCGGTTATGAGGCTTTTTTAAACTGATATAGTGACAACAGCCTCTAAGGTTACTTGTAATGTACAACCAGCATTTTTTTAAAGTATTCACATGTTTATTTAAAATAAATACACATCTTTCATGAAGACTCTTTCAATATTTTGTGCAGTAGTTAAAAAAACTAGCAATAGTGGGTACATCAGATTGTTTACTTTATACACAGTTAATGAAAGTATGGAAGTTAATGTCCTACCTCATGGGAGGAAATGCTTTATACACTGCTATCTCAAACAAATGGGGAAATATAAATTTGTTATAGAATAGATAAACAATACAATGGGCAAGTAGTTAAGAAAGAACTTTTCACGTTGGTACTCCAGTGACAGGAATGTCTTACCCAAACGTTAGGCAAACATTTTCCCCCAGGTCTTTTATATATGTATATGCATATATTTTATGCTTGTGTTATACAATTACACATTAGAGTGTAATCATTTACCCTTATTGATTTTCAAAGTGACTTTGTAAGTTTTCTGCTTTCTGTATATTTTCTGACCTTGTTCTAGATTATAAGCTTGAAGAATAGGTGCTCAATGCCTCTCAAATGCCTTGGTCAAAGTCTACCTCCACCCATTACAGTTTTGTTCAGTTTGTTCAGTGCCGTATATAGAAAACACTGTGATCCTCCATATACAATTAAAAAGTAAAACAGAACCTTCCAATGTTTATTATAATTTCTTAATAAAATTATAGGCATGTTCACTTCTTGTTTTTTGCCCCAGTATGAGGAAACCATCTGTTTATACACAATGATGACAACTTAAGCTTGATTTCTTTAATTTTTATTATTTAAAAATATTTTCCAATTAGAAAAGAATCTTAAGTATCAAACAGGACAAACGAGAACCCTGTAAGATAATGTATCTTATAAAACCCTTACTTTTAGAGTTTTAGTGAATTTGTGGTTACTTTAACTTCTGTTTTCAAATGGTTAATAACAAATATATAAAATAGTTTATATATAGTTTATTAAATCTGAGTAACTATTCAGCTAAATGATTGAAATTACATCTAATAATTTTCCTTAGAAATTAGGAGATTATATATAGATTCTTTTTTTCTCCCCCAAAATAAAGATATGTTAAGATTTATACATACTGTACATGCATACATACATATATGTATACATATAATATGTATATTACATTTTAACTAGTTTATTGGCAAAGAAACAAACATGTCCCTCCCATCCCCCAAAATGCCTTTTGGCATACTTAAGTCTAGAATAGGTTTTGTCATTACATTTCCTGGGTTATACATTAGTTGCACAAGTGCTTTCAAATAATTATTTTTTTGGTGAAACTAAAACCAAAACTCTAACCTTGTACTCAGAAATCCTACAGGTAAACAAAGGACTGTTAGTATTTTAAAACTTTTCTCTCCAGGAAGTATGATATTATTTCTACAATAAAACAGATTCTAATAGAAGGATGTTAATATTAGTGGAAGGATATTAATAGGAGGATATTAATATTAATATTAAAATCACATGTATGAAAGACGTAGAGTTATCATTCCTTTCATCAAAAACCAACAAACAAAGCCACTCCTGTGTATTATTGCCATTTATCAACATTTCAAAGTGCATTACATGCATTTTATATTTTGGGAACTTGATAAATTTTGTTGTTAGATAGTTGTGTCTCCCCTAATCAAATCTAATTTCTGGAAAAATCTTGTGGGATTAGAAAACAAAAAAGCATGTATTGTTAAAAATGATAAATAGCCGTGAGGATTGTATTTTATTATAACTAAATTAACACTGAATTAAAAAATTAAATTTAAGTGATCCATGATTACAAATCCTAGAGTACATAGATTTTATAGAGTTCTGTTGACCTTTACGTTCATAGGAGAGAAAGGAAGGAAGGAAGGAAGGAAGGAAGGAAGGAAGGAAGGAAGGAAGGAAGGAAGGAAGGAAGGAAGGAAGGAAGGAAAGAAAGAAAGAAAGAAAGAAGGAGGGAGCAACCCTATAGTAAAAAATATTTTGAGGAAAGATCCATTTGCCCTTTGGAAGCTGACATAGAAACTTAGCTTACAGCGCATTATATTTATTTCACTATGAAAAAATGCTGTTCTCCAAAAATAAATCTTAAGCAAATAATACATTACATTTTACTACTTGAAAGTGGGTATTGTTGGGATACCTACAAATCTCTGCTAACTACAGAAAAATCTGAATAGCAGATTATATTTAGTTTAAGATGATTTTTGGTAGGGGTATTCAGTAAGTATATGCTGCTAAATCAGATTTGTATACATTCTCATGAAAACTGCATGTCTGATCCGGGTTTCAATTATTTTGGCATCAAGCATTTTATGTCTTGAAAAAGCAAAGAGATCTGGATGTAGATTCTTGCCTGGCACTTACCAATAACATTTTCTTTGCACTTGCACTGGCCTGAATTTTGGTGACAGGTAGTATCTCCATCAACTGTCCCAGAGGCATTACAGCTACAAGGGCTGCAGCCATCAGGGTTGAACTTTTGCAGATTGTAAAATCCTTCCTGGCATTGATTGCATTGTCTACCAGACACATGTCTTTTGCAATTACATTTTCCTCCAATCTAAAAAAAAACATATATAAAAAGTGTGGTCAAATGTTGAGTGCACTTTTCCTCTCTTGCCTTGTGCATACTCATTAGTGATATGAATGTATTGGTAGGTTAGATAATCTTCAAACAAAAACAGTTATTCACTAAAAAAGAGAACTAGAGAAACAGCAGGAAGTCAATACATTCACCTAAAGAAGAGACTCAGATAGCTATGCTGAATCTTCTCTAGTGATAGTCAGTTTTTTTGTAGTAGTTAAGGCATCAGGCCAGAAACTAGAAGACTGTGAGACCTAGTCCTACCAACCTTAGGCACAAAGCCAGTTGAGTGACCTTGGACTAGCCATTTTCTCTCAGCCTTAGGACGGAGACAATGGCAAACCACTTCTGAAAAACCTTACCAAGAAATTGGTAGGGACTTGTCCAGAAGTCTAAGAATCAACCATGATTGCATAGAAAAGGGGAAAAAAACTTTTTTTTTTTTTTTTATATTTGAAAAAAAAAAAAAAAAAACTTCTGTAGTACAGGAAATGTTCCTCTCCCCAAAACTGTCCAGCAGCTTGTCTAGATTGTTTATAGTGGCTGCAACTTTCATATCGATCAGGAATCACTACAGAATGTACATGACTGTCACAAGTCTCTCTATTTCTGGATTTATAATGACTGAATCACCACTTGCAGGTATTTCAGAATTAACGGTTGTCAATGGATTACCCTAGGATTAGGTCTTTCCTATGGAAATAACTTCCTCAAAATGATATCATTCTCCAACACATTTATTCAGCTAGAAAGTACATCTTGAAAATTCTTGTCTACGTACCACTCAGCAATTGTTAACTATTACAGCTTAGAAATCATAGTTTCAAGGGAATGGATTTGTTCCCTGAAAACTAGCATCTCACTTCACTAAGCATAAAGTTTCATGCATTCTAATAGCCTTTAGGGGGAAAAAATGCTAGATCTTCTAAATTCAATTAAAAGAACATGAGATCAATTGAGTCATAACTGAATCTCTGTGACCTGAAAGGAAAAAAAATGGTAAGAGAATAGGAAATCAATTAAATTAGAACTTTAGTAAGCTGCTTTTCTACTTTTTTATTTTTACAATAAAAAACACTGACATTTTAATATATATATTCTAAACTAACTGATGATACTATCACAAGTACCTGCAAACATATGTATATTTCCTTCATAAGTAAGTGACATATTTTATTCTGTAATCTTTTCACCAATTTCTTTCAGACTTAAGTTGGATATTACCTTAAGTATTAATCTTATTGCCTACCAATAACAGCCATATTTCCTGTTGCATATTCTCTAGTTCAATGCCTAATTACAGAAGCAATCAGCAATATATCATTCTGTTTTGCTTGTAGTCAGGCAGCATATTTATTAAATAAATAAATAAATAAATAAATAAATAAATAAATAAATAATCAAATAAATAAATAAATAAATAATTGTATGTAACTTTCACAGAAAAGGATCTTGGAGATAATCTCTTGCAATTCTCTTTGCAATGCAGGAATCCACTACAACTTCCTCCCCTTATCATTCAGAAATCACCCTCAAGCAGGGTAGGAGAACCCCATGTAATCACCCTGATGCCTGATTTTTTTATTCAGTGACACAGTTTGAAATGCTGAATGAATAGCTCTCAATCTTATGATTGCCCTTGTGAAAAAACTGTAATTTGTATTTGGACTTCACGAACAGGTTCTTAAAAGTGTTTAATTTTGTTGGATCATATTGAACCTGAGTTGGACAGTTGCCTTTATCTAAATTCCAAACTTTTTTTTTAAAGCATGGATTCAAACTTTAAAATTAAGGATTCTCAAAACATTTAAATTGAAATCAAAAACTATTTGGTGGAAATTAATGGGATTTAAATGGCTTAATTTAGGCTGCCATCATATATATAGAAAATCCCATTCCAATCAATTGGTCCTCACTTCTGAATAAATACAATGTTCATATTTATTAAGCTCATTTATTGCAAATTTACTGAAATTGCATCCTGGATTATGAGTATTTTTTTAAGTCCAACTGAAATACCTTCAGAACATAATAAAGTGCTTTTATAATAAAAGAAATATTATTTTCCCTAAACTGAAGGATTTTTTTAAAAAAATCTATAAGGATAAAACCTATATACTTATTCTCTTCTGGAATTCTGTATCTTCGTTTAGGCTAAATGACATATAACTGGTTCTTTACAGAAAAGCATTGATGAACTGCTCGGAATGGTAAATTATGCAGGGAAAGTGTATTCTGAGCCATTTAAACACACTTTCTTGAAAATTATCCTTGTGACGTGACAATTAATTTTCATGAGCCAGGACCTTATTCCTTACGATTCCATCTTCCATGGGTCAGCCTTGGAAACACTTCCTTCAATAATGCCTTTCTATTTCATGTAATTCATTTCTGCCCATTTTCTCCAGACTTATTAATCTATTTTTAATGCCTCTTAATCATTCCGCTCTATCTTGGTTTTACTGCTACAGTCTATTTATGCCTTATTGAGCTGTATAGACCAGCCCATTTTTCCTTATTTTCTTTTTTATATCATCTTGGTGTTTCACCTAATATCTCACTCTTGCTAAGCTTCAGTCTTTAAAATGAACAAAAGAAAAAGAAGAAAACCATGCAACTGCCTTATTACCTACAATTAGAACAACTTAACATTAAGCTATTGTCAATGTGGAATAATCAACAATTAAAACTAGAATTTCAGAAGCAGCATTGGATTTATTTATTTAAAACATTTGTATAGCCACCCATTTTATATCACATTCTGGATGTCTCCCATAAAAATCATATAAAAATGACTGAAATCCTAATCATTACAATCAAAAACCCATGCTTCCGACATGCAGTCATGTCGTCCTTGAGAGATAAGCCAGATCTTCAGTGCTTTTATGGAAGGCTAGGATGACAGAGGCCTGCTGAACTTCAGGGGAAGAGTGCTCCCTAGGACAGGGCTTCCATAGAAAAGGAATTGTTATAAGGTGGCAGTGTTTAAGGGTAGGGACTAGGAGCATGCCCAGCCTATCTAACCTGGTAGGGTGAGTATATGATTTTAGGAAAAGAGAGTCCTGAAGATAATCTGGCCATATTTAAAGGTGATCACCTTTAAAGGTGATAACCATCAACTTGATTTGCACCTGGAAAAAAAATGGAAGGCAGTGCAGCTGATGCAACAGAGATGTTACATGGATAAACTTAGGGATACTCATCACTGTGTGTGCCGCTGCATTCTGGACCAGTTGAAGTTTCCAGGTGGTCTTCAAGGGCCGCCCCATATAGAGTGCATTGCAGTAATCCAAATGGGAGGACACCGTGGCATGACTGACCATGAGTAAGGATTTATTTTCCATCTATTCATTCTTTGCACACCCTGTGATATTCAATTGCTTCTGGGAATCTAAAGAATTGTCCAGGTTTTATGGTCTTGGTCTAACAGGCATCTTTATGAGGAACACAAAAACAGACTCATTACTTAAGGTTAATGTCAGCAGTGTTGTATTTCACATTGCTGGCTTGCAGTAAAGGATTGTAAAAGCAATGAGCTCTTCATGGATAGACGGCATCAAAACTGCCTAGTTTTTCACGTTTTTTGAACAAGCAAAGGTACCAGTTAAAGACTGTTCTCAGTGAGCAGAAAAACATACATAACACAAAAGAATGTTCAGAATGTTCCAAGGCAAGATATTTCTCATCACTGCACTGGGGTACCAAAATGTGATAAGGTAAGAAATTTTCATCTATCTTTCCATATAGTTTTCTTGCCCTTTGAAATAGATGGGTTGATCAATACACTATATTGCTTACCTGGAAATGAAAACCAAGAGTTTAAAATCAGTGGCAACCTTTTATATGAAATTAGGGTTTTTTTCAATTATGGTAAATAAAATAATAAACTGATATAGACATGACTGCCTTCTGAACTCTTCCTTACTCCATTCTGAAATCATCTCCCTACATTTTAGAAGACTCTTACCATGATTTTTGACATTTTACCTTGTATCATCTGACATTCTTATAGAGACAGACAGACAGAGTTTATATTAAATCCTGTTCTCCACATTTGTCCTATTTAAGGTATCTGGAGAAAATAGCTTTAAAATTCTCACCAAAATTATTACCATTCTTTTTAAAAGAATTTCTTTCATGTAGGAAGAAACAAATATTTTCTCCTTTCTGAATCCATTTCAAAGCCAAATTGTAGAAACTACTAAGTTAAATTCACCAATGAACTGATAATATAAGGTTGCTTTCTATTAGAAAAGTCCATAGACAATGAGAAACATAAGATGCCAGCAATTATAAGCTACATTGCCTTTTTTCAAAATATATGCTGTTTCTTAACCTTTTTCAGGTTCTGATTTTAATGTACTCTATCATTAACCCCTTTTCTAATATTTATCCCAATATTTATAGTTCATCAAAACCCAGTCTTGCCTGAACTATACATTCTTTTCTCAAAAGGAAACTGTCCGTCAACTTTCCTATATCCATGGGATCTAGCAAGGAAAGTGGGAGTGAACCATCTGGTTCATTCTTTTATAGATATTCTTTGAGTGCAATCCTATACACATTTATGTAGGTGGGAGCTTCTCTTAAAACAGTAGAATTTACTAAGGGCAACATGTATTCAGGCAACCTGTTTGTCTTGGCAGGGTGTCATTCCCTTGAGGTAGGGTAAACTCCACTAGGACTTCCGGAATCTATTACTGCAAGTTATAATATAGAATGTTGACAGCCTGACAGGGTCTATCTGTCTGTCTGTTTGTTTGTCTCTGTTTCTCCCTCCCTCCCTCCCTTTCTCAGGGCTAAACTGGTGTTTATATAACCACCCTTGCATTCCTCCTTACAACAGATTTCCATATTTCTCTAAAGGATGAGATAAAGGCTATACTTATCATGGTATCTCTAACATACTGTATTTCATGAATTCTTTGTATAGTGTTATTTCATTTTGAGAATTTGGTAAAGCAGAAATATTGAAATCTAAAAAAGTAAAAGAAATTTCCAAGAACTTGGTGAATCCTCTCCGTTTTTTTTCATTCTTGATAATGGGAATTAGTGCCAATAGCAGCCAATTTAATAGTAACTTGAGGACAAAGCCACTTACCTTATTGCAAAGGCAACTGCCATTTTTGGTGCCTGCTGAATAACATTCACAGGGTTTACAAACATCCAAAGCTGAGAGATCTGCATCTATATGCCGATAGAAGAAATCATTACACAACTCACAATTTCTTCCTGCAAAAAAAAAAAAAAGGTTATGCAATGTAGCTTTCAATTCATGAAAATTAGCTGTATAATTCAAAATTAAATACAATTCCCTTGAGAGAATTATATAATTTTCAGGACGTCCATTTTAATGCACCTTTCATCTCTACCTGCCAATTTAGTGATCCAGAGCATATGAAACAATGAACCTGTTACAAACTGTGCTTTACTCCATTAAACTTCCATCTGTTACATAACATGACATTCCTATGAAGCTCAGCTGTTGGATACCTATTTTTTAAAATTGGAAATTATTCTTAAACTTCAAATTTTTCAATATGGTGCTAAGAACAAAAACCAAGAGTATTGAAAGCTCCAAAAAATATCACCATGCAAAATGATGATTTAAGCAGGTACATGTTCTTGTTTTATAAATGTTTGGCATGAAACAAAATTAGAATACAATTGTATGAAATTAGAGGATTGCAGTGGAGTTGTCCTGTACTTAAAATAATTCATTGGATCAGAGTCACTTCTGCAAATTCAAGGATCCATTCACATGAAGAATAGCCAACAAAACTGCCTTAGGAAGAGGAGTTAGTTTGTTCTAGTAGAATTTATACTACTTGAGGGTATCTATTGTTCTGAATTACACATAGGAATTTTTCCCAATAATACACTGAGATTAAAAACAATAGTGTTTATTTTTAAATGACACAGAAGTGCAAAATATCCCTAAATTACTGCCTAATCTCATCTAGTTATCCCATTATAATTTAGTTTGGTTTTGTATTTTTTGAACACCTATCATCAGAACAATCAGAGCAACAAGGTCCTATTAAAAGGGGAATTTGTGGAAAATCACAAATACCATAGCATATTGTTCTTTCCCCTTTATTGGAATGGGCATGCCTTCTTTAAAGTGGCTTCTGATCCAAAGCAAAATCATATTATAATGACTTCTGATAGCAACTCTGTGTTCTTTATTTTCTTGACAACTATCATACAGTATTCTGACATTATACTTAAATTGCTAAATTAAACTATACTTCATTACTTATTTTCCATTTATGATATTTTAACTGAAAAAAATCTTTAAATTTCAGTCAGTTCAGTGCTGGACAAATCTGGGATCTTGTCTATGCAAAATATGCCTTCTTTGGCCCTTCCATATAATATGTATTGCATAATGTGACAAATACTTTGATCTTTCAATAGTGATCGTGTATATTACAAATAATACACATGCATGCAAATCATGTATAGAAATTAGCGATACAGGCTCCATCTTATTTTGTACCTTGGTATTTCCAACAGACTTACAACTTTTTAGTACATAATTTTTACTTCTTTCTGTAATGCATGGATTTACACAATAAATAATGTCCTTGGGTTGGGTGGAAATAATTCACATTATAGAATTCTACGTTTTCTATATCCACTTCTAATTAATGATACTTTGGAAGAGCCAGCCACAAAACATCTGCATATGGCCCTGCAAATATATGTGCATTCCACTTGATTGTGATAATTACCTGAGGTGTTATGTTGACAATTATCACAGACTCCACCACCACCTCTATAATATTCATTAGGAAAGTAATCTATTGTCCTGTTGTAATGACAGCTTACAGCATGGCTAAAACATTGACAAGGTTTGCAATTATAAGCATGAACTTGATCTCCTGGATGGAATGGCTTGTCATTGTACAGTGGCTGACAGCGATCACACTGAAATAAATAGAGAATTAGTCAGAAATTATTGTTTGGAACAGGTACACAAATGCTATATGCCCCTTGTTACATATTGACCTTCGATCATTAATTTTTTTAGAGACAGAAGAAAAGAAAAATGATTTTTAAAAAACTGTGCTCTACAAATTATTTACAGGAAGTCCTTGAGATATGACCATATTAGAGCTACCCATTACAATTGCATGTTGCAATAGCTGTTAAATTAAGTATCTCACTTAATAATTCCCCCATCCCTGCTCCTCCCACCAATGCAATTGTTAAACAAATGTGTAGACCACTAAGTGGAATATGGTGTGACTCAGAGGTGGGGGAGGCCTTTGGATGCCTAGCACAAGCCCAGTCCTGCCAGCCTAGCCCTACCAAGGCCTCCCCCAACCCTGAGACACCCTGGGCTCTGCTTCCTGCCCTTTAGATCCTCATAGGTCTTTCCCCATTCCCACCAGTTTCCCCCAAGCCTTAGGCCTGATTCCCACCCCCTCCTCACTTATCTTTTGAAGAGTGCCGAGGCCTTCCAGAGTGCTGAAATTGATTGTTTCATCACGTGGCCATATGGCACAATTCTGGAAGTGGCAGTGATATTTAAAGTACCAGAAAGCAATTCAGCCACTGAAAACATGGCGACTCATCCTGGAATTGCACTACGTGGCCAAGAGACAAAGTAACCCATTCTGTTTGCTAATGCGGTCTGCAAGCCTCTCAGAAATCTCCAGGTCCTGAGGTTGCACAGCACTGAAAAAAGATGCAAGAAGCTTCTGCAGCACTGTGCAATCCACATTAAGACAGCAAAATGGAGCACTTTGTCCCTGGGCCACATGGTGCAATTCTGGGATCACGCCATGAGGCTAAGTGACAGTGACCTATTCCAATGCTATGGAAGGTGTCAGAGCTCTTCAAAACATACTTGAGAAGGAGTGTGTGGGGCCTGGTGGGGTAGGAATCAGGTCTAAGGCCAGTGGGGAGCTGTTGGAGGAGGGAAATGCTTGCAGGGACCTGGTGTGGAGGGTGGGGGAGAAGATAGGTGGGTGACACTGCAGCATCCCTATGGATGATCATAAGTGTGAAGGAATTTGAGAGTACTGCAGCTTCGGGACAGAATCATACATAAGTAGCTTACATGCAAATCTATTCTTGAAATAAGCTTTATCTTACTTGAAAATCTCATTATTTTTCTTATTTAGGATTCTCAATAGCAGAACCACATCTGGTTGAAACAACTTTAACCATCTGTGCTAAGGACAGGATTACTTGAAAACTATCTATGTTTGCCTAGAATTCTGAAACACAGATAGAATAAGTGGTAAAATGTCTCACTGTTGCTGTTTGAATATTTAATATTTGTAATTGTACAATTATTTTAAAAAAAAAATCAGGCCATATGATTTTCCTGCTTAGCTCTTAGTATCTGGTAATTATTACCATAGGAATGTCTCTGTGGTACAACTGTTTCCTTTCTTTTCTTCTTCTTTACTTCTCCTTCACAATTGCATACCATTGTTTCCTCAACCTCTGAGTTTCATGGCAAATCATGAGACTCAGTACATAGCTTTACAGTATGTATACACATTCTTCTCACACCCCATAATAGTTTACTGCCATGATAGAATGTATGTACATTTTGATAGATGTACATAACAATGTATGCACATAAGGAGACATAAACTCATTAACCAATAACCTCATTAACTAAGATGATGAAATGCTACTTATTGCAGAAAAGACAAACAATAGTTCACGTATCTATAAAGTAGCAGTTTTATTAAGTCAAAAGAAACACAACCAATGTAGACATGGGATTGTTCAGGCAGTTTTTCAAGTTTCCCTCCCCTAGTCTTGATTAAAATGTCTTTTTTTTAGTAGACAAACATCTATGGTAAACAGAAATCTCAGTTGTATAACACTGGAGAAATCCTATTCTTCACATCCATTACCTTGATAATATTCTTGGAAAGGAGCTTTAAATTTGCTCCCTCCTGACATCAAGATTAGGTTATCCAATATAGAGATGTATCTGAAAGTGTAACAGTAATAGATAATGGCCAAGAATTACTAATCTATGCTTTAATAGGGTGTGCAGAGAACAAATTACTTCACTAATAAACCAGAATTTCACTATTTTCTTGGTTTGTAGACACTTGGGACTGTCATGAGACTAAACTTAGCATTCTATTCCATTCCAAGAAAGGATCCATAGAATTTTGTCTGTTTTAAAAAGTCTCCATATATGTAAGCTCAGTTAATGCAAGTTGGAAAAAAGAAAACTAAACAGCATCTTGTTTACACATTCAGTTTTGAAAAAAAAAATCCAAATTAACAAGGGTTCATTGTATGATCTTTTATTGAATTGCTTTAATTAAATTTAACAGAGTTTAGACAGAATGAACTATTCTAAAAGTCCAAACTACTAGAATTAATTTATGTACACAGGGTATGAAATTCATATTTAATTCCCCCGGGGCTATGGGTTCAGACAACCATTTTAAATAATGCAGAAAGAACCTTTCCCATTAGGCATTACACAGACTCTAGTCAGCTACATAAAATGCTAGTATATTTATTTGGTCACTGTACATTTCTCTAACCTATGTAAGAGCTTCTTTAATTTCTTGTCAGTATGCTAGCTTGCTCGTCTTGAGAAAACTCTGACAACTTCCATTTTAATTGGCTATTTGAAATGAAGATCTCACAGATTTTCATCAGCTGTGCGAAGTAAATTGCATTCCTGTGGGATAACAACCAAATTTTTTGCTAACGCAATGGCTCCTCTAGCAGATCGTCTGGAAATGCGGTCTTTAAATATTCGAGACTGCATCTTGCTATTTCAGTGAATACTTTCCACAAATTATTTTAGAAATCTGGGATCTATGGCCTGTGAAATTAAATCAGTTTGCCAAGGATGAGTTTTTGGGGAAAACCCATCATTATCACAGAAATCTTGAAAAAAATATTCAAACATTTTCAGCTTATAAAATTTCTCGTATAATCTATTTTGGTCTTCACTGTATGTCAGAAATTGTTTGGACAATCCATTTAAAGGTATTTATTTTCATTCATGCATACTTTTGTTTTGACAACCACATCTGAAGCATTTTGTTTCATTCAATATATTTGAAAAAGATGCACCTACATATTTTATCACCAGGAAGAAAAAATAGCTTTGTATATAAATATAGTACTCTTCCATGGATATGAAGCTCTCGTTAAATTGTTTGGCTAAGCAGTTTTTGCTATTTTTATACAAAAATGACTAGTTTATTAATAAGCCCTTAAATTATGCATATCATATCCATGGTTATGACATAGCAGAAGATACAGATATGGTAACAGAAATTAAATAGTCCTATTAATAATAGCATGGATATGGTTGTCATCAAAATTCTTAAACTGCATTTTTATGTGTAGGAAACAGTAAATTAACTGTTTACCAAAATATTCTATATTTTGGGCCCACCTCTATGTCTCCAATAATCTAGTCAGGGTACCAGTTGGATCTGTGAAGTTCTACTCTCAAAAACCCCCAGCCAGCATGCTGGGAATTACAGAACTGAAACTTATAAAATTAATGTACATCAATTAACATTACATTGAGTCCATCTATAGTTTAAAAAGTAACAAGCCAAGCCTATCAACACACATTTGAGTGTAAAATTTCCTAAAGCATGTAATTAAAATAGAAATAAATGGTCAAAAAATCAGAACAGAGAAAAATATATCTTCATAAAAGTCTTCAGGGTCTGGACTCAAACTTGAATGAGAATGAAACTTGAAGAACTGACATGACCTTACAGATTAAAAAAATATTTTTTTTCATACTTACACTTTATTTTAATTCTCAGCCAAAATCTGCTGTAAAGCTTGCAAATTACTCAGGATTGGGCTGAATCCCACCAAGATGGAATGCTTCAACACACTGCCTATGAAGACTATTCAAAAACTCCAGTTGATACAGCTGTTTTTCAAAGTGCTGTTATAGTTTATATGCTTGGTATCTGGAGGACCAGCTTCTCTCAATAGGGCTTATTCTAAAAAGGCATGTTGAAGATTCCCCCTAAGGGAGCCCAGAGGTAAGGATTCAACAACAAGCCTTTTCATGTCTGCCCCAATCTTATGGAATGGCGTGCCCCCAACCCAAGGTCAGAATTGGTCCCTCACGACTAAGATGGGGACATGTGCCAAGATTTTGGGTGCACAGAATGCATTGTATTGGAATGGCTGTCAATTATTTATGTCTGCTATTATTTTGTGCAATTTAATTTTATTTAATGGATTGGTTTTAGTGATCATATTAATCTCTTATCTATTTATGAGTCATATATATGCTATATGCCCACATGCAGAGACACTTATGTATTTATATATATTCAGAAATGTAGATAAGAAATCATTCAACTTCTAAAAGCTTAGAATTAGTGCTACATATTTAAAAAAATGGTTAGGAAATGGTTTGAAATGTGTAAACTGCAATCTGCAATAACATGATGCATTTTGTTTTTATTACTGGGAGCAAAACTGCATGCAAGAAGCACCTTCTTCTTACTATGAAGGAAGGATTATTTAAGCTTTTTAAGTACAGCCACAGTAGATTAACCGTGATTAGAACTGCAATAGCTGTGGAAATCACCAAAAAGAATGACTCCAAACAGAAAATGGTAGGGCACTAATTTAACTTGTTTTCATACAGAATCACGAGTCTCAACAGAGTACTTGGTGAACTCCAGATTATATTAAATATTTATAATTAACTCTGATAAAGTGCCACTTCATGATACTTGTTCCAATTAAAAAGACAGCATCAACTTGCATTTCTAAAAGACTTATTTAGAAAAAAAATCATTTTTGTGATGGACCATCATTCTAGCAACCTTTTACAAATTAGAAGAATCAAGCTGATTTTTAGAAGTTTTATCAGTCTTTTAAAAACTAATATAAAACACTTCAAGCCAAAAACTTGCAATAACTTCCTTCAATCTTTTCTGCATGTACACCTGCAAGCTTTTCACTCCTTTTTCAAACTCTTTGGTATAATTATCCTGTTAAATGCCCTCTCACAAATCCACTGGAATTGTGTGACCATTATACTGAAATAGTGTGACCAAGTTGCTAAAAGCTGGCCACAATGTGTGACAAAGTCTAAAAATGGGAGATGAAATTAGGTTTACCAAGCTTAAAAAGGTATGTACTTTTTCCTCAAAAATATCACTGCATTGTGTTTTGGCAATTTCAACACGCTGGAAAGTGGCAACTTGTGCTTCACCCAAAAAAGGACAAAATATTCACAATGTATCATAAATTTGAATATATTCTGCTGCATATGTCTATAAATGTTTAGAAAGAATTATTACAATTTAAATAGGAATGCAACGTGTCTCAAGATGGAGAAGACATAATTAGATAGCTTAAACTGCAGCTGCTGTTGAAGTACTGCTCCAAAGTTTAAATTCTCTCTTCCTATGGTTATTTAATTGCACTTGGATTGGCCAATTGTTAAAGTAGAAAAAAAATATCCTTTGAGGATTGATTGTAGTCAACCAAAGAAAAGAAAAGTATTCCACATAATCAAATTCTGCAAGGAAATGTACATTCAAGGCTCCCAACTTTTGGGTGCACAGATAAAGCATGGTGTTATAAATACACTTACTGAATTAATTTGGCAGTCCACAAAATCTGAAAATTACTCCCCTATGTAAACAATTACTATCTCTCTCTCTCTCTCTCTCGATCTACCACAAACAATGCCTGTTCAGGCAATACCTTTGAACATAAAACTAAGCAGCTCCTCAACTTTGTAAAGATATGCTGAATTGTCAATAAATAGCTGGTTATTCAAAGATATACAATGATTGTCTATAGACAATAGGACTGTATCCATGAAGATTGGCTTGTGAGCCACATCCCAAACATGATTTAAGAGGGAGGGGATGCTCACCAGTAATTCTATATTTAACACAAGGATTGAGTTCATGTGAACTTATTATCAGAAGAAAGCTACTCAAGAGACCTGAACAGAAGAACAGGGAAATCACTGGATTTCCTACGATAACCAAAATCACATTTAGCATTTAGAATTGCCGCACTTTTGCTTTGTTGTTTCTTGCAAAATCTTGAGCCCATAAAGCATTGAATGAATGAACGAACGAACGAACAAATGAACGAATGAATGAATTAATGAAACACTTGTAAATGGATGGGTATGTTGAGATGAGGGAAGTAATCCAGTTTTATCTTTGCACCCTAGCTATTCATTTAGTAATTTGCCCAAAAAGATGCACTCAAACTTGTATAGAAACAGTTTAAAATATTTTAAACAAATAACAGCAGCAAACGGCATGGCACTGCCACAACCACTACAGCCTCAGCAAACAACAGTAGGAAATCAAATAAGAGGGGGAAAAGGATTTGACTATCCACACTTTAACTGGAATAAACTGATTTTCAGCTTAATAAAAGATATGAACAATACAAATCTTCCAAGACATTCTATAATAAGACTTCAGAAAAGATCCTATAAGGCATTTAGTGTTGTTAACTGAATGCTTCAGTCATATTAAAAACAAGAATGAGGTCTCCCCTTCCTTTTCACTGTTTTCTTTATACTGCTGCATTTTTTTCTATTCTAAGATCCTTGCAACTGAGACTTATTTTAATTTCCCAACAAAAACCCATACAGACTAAATATAATACCGCACATTGTATAAAACATAATTCAGTGTTTTCTTCTTAAGATTGTTATTCACCTTAAAGCTTTACTTTTGATAATTGATACTAAAAAATCCTGTGAAGAAAAAAAAAGGGGGGGGGAGATGAATCTTAAGACTTTTGGAAGAAATAAAAAAAATAAACAAATCAGACCTTGCTTATATGTTTACAATGGACTTAATTCAAAAATTTAAACTATAAGCAACTTCAAAGATTCCTATGTAGAAACTAGGTTTGACTGAGACCCCAGTGTTGATGCACTAAATCACAGGTGTCAAACTCGCTATATCACGTGATGTGTCGCGATGTATCATGACTTTTTTCACATTGCCGGAGCTGGGGTGGGTGTGGCTTCTGCATAATGCATCCAGCCTGCACTATACCCCTGCACTAAATACTCTGTTTCTTGTAGGATCTGAGGAAACTGCCTTCTCTGTAGCAGTCCCTACCTGGTGGAACAAGTTCCCTCCAGAAATCCAAATGGCCACAACACCAGTGGCATTTTTCAAGGCATTAAAAGCTTTGCTCTTCCTTTGGGTATTTGGACCAAGTTGTTAAGCAAGTCCTGCTAGTTGATTAGTTTGGTTGTCTTTTTTATTTTTACCGATTGTGAATATGGAATGCTTTTAGATGTGGAATGTGTTATATTGAGAGTTGTTTCTTTCTTTTTAACAAATTGTATTGTGTTGTCTTTCAGTTGTAATCCCATTCATTGCCAAGAGTAACTGATGTGATTATGGACATATACATTGTTTAAATAAAACACACCCACACATGGAAACACACACACACAAACAATAGGATGTGAAGAATGTAAATCATAGGAAGAAAGTAAGACAAGAATTGTTCCTACTCTGGGAAATGGCCATTGTCAGATACTAAATGGGCTGCTCTGAACAATCTTAACAGCTCTAAAGATGGATGGATGTTTACTAGGCCCAATCCTGAACCAGAACTCAGAGTAGAGTCAAATTCCTTTGAAAAACCCTGGACTTTGTGAGATGCTAGAAAAAGTTGCCAACAGGACAGAGAGGAGATTCCTGAGAGAGGCTTGCTTTCTAGTCATCAGTCTTCTCCCAAAATGTCCTTCAGCTTCCAGCACCTTCTAATCAACTTTTAACTTGGTGCGAGAGGAGTTGGCTAGCACTAAGCTCTTTTTCCACTTTACCTGGGATAAAACTTACTACATTGATCATTCTGAATTAAGAACATTTGCACTGTGGTTATTTAAGGTGATTGTTAGCAATAGCACTTATATATCGCCTCTCTGTTGACAGAGTCAGCCTATTGCCCCCAACAGTCTAGGTCCTCATTTTACTGACCTCAGAAGAATGGAAGGCTGAGTCAACCTTGAGCCAGTCAGGATCGAACTCTAGCAGTGAGCAGAGTTAGCCTGCAATATTAAAGTAAATTCTAACCACTGTGCCAGCACGACTCAAATAGGGTGAGAATCAAATTCTGGCAGTCAGCAGAATTAGCCTGCAATACTGCATTCTAACCACTGTTCCACCACAGCTCCGAAAAGCTTATAAAATTAACTGTTAATTAAACTATATAAATTATAGTTCCTATGTATATATAGGAACTATCCTATATATAGTTCCTATGTAAATTATTCCTGTATATATAAATTGATAGATGCAACTGAATGGAAAAATAATTATTAAGAATTGTATCTTTCTGCTGTAAGTACTGCACGTGGCACAGGATTGAGTATTGTGCAGAGCACGGGTTATGTACAAGACGGGGGAACAAATCCTCCCCCTCTTTGAAAAGTATGAGCTAGAGATGCTCACGAGCACCAGATATTAAGATTCCAGGACAGATTGACCATAATAAACTGAAGTAGACAAGATTGTTTATATCTTGGTAGAGTTGTTACTGCAATGATAATAAGATTTCAGTGATGGCTTGCCTCCTCTGCTTTGTGGTCTAATAATCTGAAGACATGAATAGTTTTGTAGACCTATCCCAGTGATCTATATTCGCTGCAAGAGCAGAAATCCCTCATGGCAGTAAGCTATGAAAGGATGAACCTCACTGGATGACTGTGCTGCTTTGAGGGAATACTTGTGCTTACCCTCTCTTAGGGTATACTTTAGAACAGGGCTTTTCAACCTTTTCACCCACCGTACCACTTTTAGGATATGGCAACATCCGAGTACCACCAGTCGCCTAGCAAGGTGTCAAAAACTTGATGACCCCCCCCAAAAAGAACAAGTAGTCCTCAACTTACAGCAGTTCGCTTAGTGACTGTTCAAAGTTACAATAGCACTGAGAAAGTGCCCCCGAAGCCACAGCTGAGCAAGACACCTGCCTGCCCACCCAGTGGCGCTCTTCCTCCTGTCCGAGATTTTCATTATTGTGAGCATTTCTGTTGAGGATTGTCAGTAGGGGTGGGATGGGGGGTGTTTGGTTTTTATTCACCCCCATCTGCTGGGTGGTTGCAGCAGGTTTTGGTCACTTCACATGACTCTGGGACACTGTGGCCGTCATAAATATGAATCAGTTGCCAAGCACCTGAATGTAAATCATAAGATCCTGGAGATGCTGCAACATTCCAGCTGATTGGCACTTCTTCTGGGCTCAGCAGAAGCGCCAGGATCAGTGCCGAGCTCCAGCTGGAGCCTGGCACTGATCCTGGCGCTTCCACTGAGCCCTGACAGCTCCGAAGAAGCGCCGATCAGCTGGAAAGCGGCACTGATCCTGGCACTTCCGCTGAGCCCTGACAGCCCTGCAGCTCCAGCCATCTCTCGCTCAGGCTTGTGCAGTGCTGCCACCGGTTCAGCTCATTTCCCTCCCCCGCTACCACTTTTCTAGCATGGTCACGTACCACCTGCCAGGTGCTAATGTACCACAGGTGGTACCCGTACCACTGGTTGAAAAGCCCTGCTTTAGAATAGAAAAACAATAAGAGATATCCTTAGCTGCTCTCCCTAGTGAGGTTCTACTTTTCTCATAGAAAAAGAACTCATTGTAGATAAGTTTGTACCAGATTTGATTAATGCACAAAAAATGTAATTACTTGGTAACTTCAATTTACTACCTGTGTAATTGTTGCTATCCGTAATAGAGCTCCTAATAAAGATCATAAACTAATGTTTGGCATTCATATACAATTAACATCAATTTTCATACAATTCTCACCCTTCGAACACCTCCTGCCCTTTGCATACTATAAATATTTGCTTTTGGTTAATGGTTTTGAATGCTGCTCTAACAAATTCTTCCTTTCTCTTCAATTACAGTAATATTTGGTGAAGCAGTTGTGCCTTTACTATTCAAAAACACTCCTCTCGGTGCTGAATGGGACAAGATCTGTGTTCAAATTTCATGTCTGAAGTTGTACAGACAAATATGTATGTTAAATATCACAGTGTGAGATTAACACAGTGTGTTAATTTCTGTCCACAAACCTTTTTGAGTCACAGTAATTGAGCACCAATAATTCTTTTCCCCTGAAACACATTTTTCACCAAATGTTAAAAAAGATACCAAATAAAGATTTTAATTATATCCAGGTTGCCTTTATAAAAACATAAAGGTTTTCCTTAAAACATATCCTTTTTAAACAAACAAACAAAATTCTTACCCCTTCTGAACCACTTGGCCAACAATATCAAAGACGATACTTTTTAAAATTTCCATTTTGTGATCAGCATCTGGAAAGCTTCCTGCTGGTTGTGGAATTCATTAATGGGATTATTTGAAGTAGCAAGAAGCTAATGGAATTAAAATCCAATACGAATCATTGTCTCACAAGATTCTAAATCTAAACCTCAGATTTTGAAAATTGGGATTTGAGGTGAAGCACATATTGGAATAAAACTTACATTGTTGCCTTCTGTGTAGCTTTCCTTGGAGCAGAGACATTTGTATGGACTATGACTTGTGTCACAATGATCAGCATGGCCAAAGCAATTACATCTGTAAAACAATACAGCTTTTGAGAAGAAAAAAGAAAGCAAAACTGACTAGGAATTCCAGAACTTGCAGTAACAATGTACCTGGAGGGCAACGTATTGGATAAGGGTGATATATAATTTGAAAGGGCACCTTCCAGTTATTGTTTTTACATTGTCATGAATGTAACTGTCTGCTTCTGTTAAAGATAACCATCTCAGAAAAGGCTCAATTAAGTGTAGAAACTATTCCATGTCTCTCTTGATTCAGCATTTATAAATGTCAAATATGTGCTGCTTTCAAAGGGAATAAATTGACAGGACATCTTGCAGACCAACTATTAAGTGATCAAATGCACATTATGTGCTTTCATTATGTACTGTGTAGATGCAAAACCCTAATTATTAATTAGAGTTAACACCTGTGTTTTCAACATTAACCCTTCCATCTGTAATTTCACAACTTCTTAAATGCATTATTTCCTTCAATTTATTTTCACAGTTTTTGATGAAACGCTCTCTTTTCAAGCTACATATTCATGGAACAAGACCTAGAAGTAATAACAATTTTAATTATAGCTCTGTATTTTCTATAGGTGCCAAATTCCAAATAAGGCATACAACTGGTAATGATATATGCTAATATAACTCTACTAATAGCACAAATGGCAATATATTTTATTTACTTACTGCAACAAATTGTAGTAAGGAAAAAAATGACAGCTGAAGGTAAATATAGGCTTTAATTACATAATGAAAAATCCTTAAAATAGATTAAATTATGTTTAATTATGTATTTCAAGATAAATAGATAATTCAATCCTTGCTAATGTGAAAAACAACAACAATAAGATGTCTCCATCTGCACTGCTATCTGGACATACAGTATATCATGGAACACACCATCCAGTTTGAGTGAATGGGAAAAGCTACTGGAAAGGTCAATTATTATTGTTTACTTGCTAACTATACATGGACTGTTTGTGTTTATAATTGTACAATCCTAATAAAATTGGTCATGCTTAAGTTCCAAAGAAATTAACATATTTAACTGCATCTTTCAATTGGATTTCAGTGGGGTTTCAGAACAATTCATTATGTGGATTACTTGTTGAGACTATTCTTTTATTGTCAGTATCCCCAAATCCCATTGAAAATGTGCACCTATATAGACATTTCATTTATAGAACAAAAATTATATTTATTTAATTCACTTATTCAAAGATAGTGTCCTAGTTCTCCAAAATTCAGTTAAAATAATTAAAAGAAATATTACACTGAAATTATAATAAAATAAATACTGTATTCAAATAACAATAGATAAAATTTTCTCCCTAAAGAAGTCTGACTTATTGTATTTTTCTCTTAAACATAAATTCCCAAGCTGTAAAAAAAAATAACACATCTTTCACTGGAGACCAGCCATTACTTAATTTGCATTTTATTTACAGGGTGTAATTATGCCTTCAACCAGACTTGTGACTTACCATATACAATAAAACTGTCAGTCATAGCTAACATAACATTTTTTTTGCTGACAGAAGCCTCATTTTTAAGAAGAAAAACTAGCCAAGACAAAGAATTTTGTTCATTACTAAGCCCATTACAACTGCCATAGATGAGACACTATAATAAAAATTGAAAATATGGTAGATTCACTTTAAAGCAGATATACCTCTTCATATGAATGATCAAATCCAAAATTTAAACATTATTGATAAATGAAATATGAAAGATGGAAATTAGTCAAGCCATTTTAGATTCGAAATCAACACTGGAGTGCTATATTATATAAGGCTGCATAGTGTTTCAAATCTTAAAGTGAAAAAGATGTTTCAGAGCTGTCTGCAATTCCTTATACAAACATATTTTTTTCCCTGAGATTGTGTGGCAATTGAGGATGGCATGTACTTTCTCCCAGGAAAAGATGTGACTGCTTTCAAGATAGATAGGGGCTATATTCATATCCCCACTTGTTGCAAAGCATTTTTTTTACTTTGTGTCCAAAACACTGCACACAGCCATAAGACTACATTCTCATTTGCATGTATATAATACTGTGGTGATCTTTTATCCCAAAACTCAATTTTAATAGGAATGTTACACAACTTACCTCCCACTGATTGTAATTTCATCAATTCCATAGTATCTATGTCCAAAATTAACCCAGGGCATAGTAGTGTGATACTGGTCAAATAGATGAATCTTAATTTTTGAGACTTTGACAAACTCTTGAAGTAATGGTGTATTGTAGAAATCATTATATCCTGGCCGATGATTTGGTTCCGGACTAAGAACACTGAAAGTAATATTTCCACTGGAATATGGAGTATGGCTATTGAAACACAGAAAAAAAAATGAATGTCCCCAAATTTTCAGGGTTTTGAGAAATTGTAATTCCCAAGCGCTAGAATGGAAGCATCATATTTATTTAAAACAATATGAATCTTTGTTTCAGATTACAGTCTCTCCCAAGACAGAATTTAGATAACAATAATAACAACAAATAGTCAAAACTAGTGAAAATAAAACAGCTGGCTTTTTAAATATTGTTGTTTTTTTTTTTAAAAAATGACATTCTGCCCTGATTTAAGCAAAGTCCATGGCAATGCAAGTCTTTAGAGTCAATTTTCTTCTCCTAGCCCATTCCAGAGGTAAGAAGCAACAAGCTCTATTCCCTTGTGTCCTCAAATCCGACCAGCTTCAGAGAAAATCCTATTGCTGACCTTAGTGATCTGATTGTTATGGTGTTACCAGCAGAAATGGTCCTTCAAATAACTTTCCCTTAAATTGGTTAAAGAGTTAAAGGTTAAACATATTTTAAATGTTAGCTTAGAAACACGGTACAGCTGGTGCAACACAGGTATCCCATAAACCAACTGTTTTTCTTCAAGCAACATCCAGATGGTTGCATTCTACACTAACCAAAATTTCTGAATAATCATTAATAGCAGGCCCATAGTTGATTATTGTCATTTTCACTGGATGTCACTTGTGCTTACATAACTGGGCCAACTTCTAATTACTCCAGATAGAATCATACCTGATTTACCAGCTTAAAAATTATGTGGGCCACTACTGCTCCTAGATTTCTTCAATAAAGGACAATTTCAGAATTCCCAAAGTACATTTAATAATAATAATAAAGTTGGAAGGGACCTTGGATGTCATCTAGTCCAACCCCCTGCTCAGGCAGGAAACCCTATACCATTTCAGACAAATGGCTGTCCAGTCTCTTCTTAAAAATTTCCAGTGTCCCTCTCACAGTTACTACTATTAAGCAAGGTACCCCCTATACTATACCTGTACAGTTGGGTTTTCTTGCCTAAATGTAGAACCTTACTTTTTTCACCATTGAATTTCATTTTGTTAGATAGTGCCCAGTGTTCAAGTCTGTCCAGATCCTCCTGTATCCTAAGCCTGTCTTCTGGAGTGTTAGCTATCCCTGCCAGCTTGGTGTCATCTGCAAATTTGATGATTTCCCAATCTATCCTCTCGTCCAAGTCGTTGATGAAGATGTTGAAGAGCACTGGGCCCAGAACAGAGCCCTGGGGCACCCCACTACACACTTCCCTCCATGTAGATGCGGTTCCATTGAGGACCACACGCTGAGTACGGCCGGTCAGCCAGCTACAGATCCATCTGGTGGTGATGCTGTCTAACCCAAATTTTTCTATCTTATCAAGTAGTAGGTTGTGATGTAATTTATCAAATGCCTTACTGATGTCCAAGTAAATTATATCCACAGCATTCCTCTGATCCACTAATTTTGTCACTTGGTCAAAGAATGTGATAAGATTTGTCTGGCAGGATCTGTTTTTGACAAACCCATGTTGGCTTTTAGTAATGACTTTGTTTGCCTCTAGGTGTTCGCTGATTCGTTGTTTGATTCCTTTACCAGAAATGCAATGTCATATTATGTAAATCTTCAACCTGAATTGTTGGTTTTGCTATTCCCAATATTAAGCAATCTGTCTTCCTGTTATTATTAACTTTCAATTGAATTGCTCATATCCATTCCAAAACTCCCTCCATTGGGTTCAGGAAACCTAAGTGAAAGCTAAATTTGAGCTGCATCCTGATGGGACTTCATTCAAAACATATCATGAAGCTATAATTTTGTGATTCATAACAAAAACACAACTGGCACTTAGTTAATCCACTAAGTGGATCTAGTTCATTTTAAGGGAAAAACAATGATCTTTTTCCTGACTTCTATTTTTGACAGTGAAATCAACAACTCTAACAACTCTATTGGAAATAGCAGCACATGTGTTTTCTTTGGACTCACTCATAAAACTGTCCCCAACTCCTATCTCCTATAAATAGGACTTAAGATCATGGTATGCAGGGCAGAGATACAGTATGAAAGGAAGAGGTTGCACCACACTGATCAGCCATTAGGGTTTAGTTACTAATGTAGAAGCAAATTTCTGATTGTGCAGCCACCTGCTTTATAGAACCACACAGTTATTTTTAGAAATATGGCATAATATACATGTATAAATTTTTGAAACATGATTTTTATTGAGGCCATGCAAATCTGAAAGGGATGCTACATTTCATTTGGGTGCAAATGAAGTCTGCCAGTATATATTTTCCATAAAAACTATTGTGAAATATATAGGTGTTTGGTTCTTGAGGTCACCACTTACTCCAAGAAGAAGTGAGGCAGATGAGCAGACCTAGCATTGATTAGTCAAAACTAGATATAAAACATATGCCAGAGAAAATTATAAATAAACATAAAAATGACTGATTTCCATATATATTAAAATTATTTTACTTGCACTAAAATAATTCTATCTAGACTTAGCAAGGATATGCATAAATAATTTAGATTCCTTTCTGGTGATTTAATTCACAATTAGGATGTAAATCCCTACAATCAACTTTGGCTCTTGGTGACCTCTTGGGTGTGTCCTATAAGGAATTGTTTTGCCATCTATTACAATAAAATATGAAGACTTGAAGATATGAAAATGGATGGAAACTTAAGTGCATTCTTATCCTTTAATGAATAGTTCTCTACTATAATTTGTTTGCAGATCAATACAACATAGATTTTTTTTTAAAAAAAAAAAATCCAAATAGCATTATATGGCAAATGTGCAAATACTTCCTGATCAACAGTATTTAAATCTAGGAGAACAAGTAAGATGTCCTGTTAACTTTAGCTTTAAAATCACAATGGTAACTCATTTCCTATCAGCTAATTCTTCCTTTGGTACTTTAAATGTATGTCCATTTTGTAGGTGTAATTAGGTGTAACCTCCCTATGCAACATTGTTTACCTGCATCACCTCCTATTATTATGTCATGTAATTGAAAGAGAAACACTGTTCCATTATAAAATATTTCTACAGTAGCACCATTTCATACATTAGCACTTGAGGTTTTTTTTTTAAGATGCACTATTTCATACGCTGGGCTGTTGTTTTTAATACACTTTTGACTATTTACCAAAACATTTCCTTTTGCTGAGCTAGTTAATCCTGATAACTTTTACTTCTTTCCATCCCTTTGAATAATATGTAAGCCAACTATGTTTTACTGAATATGAATGCACCTTCAACAGCCTTTTACTCTTCTCCTGTATAGTAATGTAGGTGTGTGTAGAAGTTCAGAGAAAATGCTGACACTTTTAATAGCCTATCTGCCAAGATTGAAAAGAAGGGGAGGTGGAAGAAAGAGGCAAACAAACAGCTATTGCACCTGGTGGAATGGCCCCTGATGGGTTTTCAGACAAGTGTTAAACATTCCTGATGCCCAGTGTTTTCTAAAATGTCCTCAGAGCTGTTTCAATTAGAGAGTTATAGCTAACTGTAGATTTAAAGGGGGGGGGGGGGAAAGCAAGCAAGAAAAGCCTTATTATTTACTTTATACAAAGCAACGCTCTTGTAAAAATTCTAGAACAGTATGTAGCTGCAGAGATGTTGTTTCTTAAGGCTATGCTAATCGTTCACAATTCTCAAAAGTGAAGATATGCATTTACCAAGCTAAAGGCAGGCAAGCACTCACTATGCAGTTTTTGTGCAAATCACTCTTTCTTTCTTTCCCCACCTCCGCTTTTTTTGGCAACACAGTAAGTACAAAATAAATAAATACTCCCCCCCCCCTATTTTGTAAGCTTTTCTGGTCTTTAAAACTATCCACCTTTAAAGGCTTCTGACAATCAAGTTTTCAGTTTATTTACTAAAATATATGCATTGATCTGTTGGAATCCAGCAAATGCCATTTGGCTTTTATATTAATTTATGTAATACTGTTAATAGTCGCTATTAAATATCTTATACATTCGTTCATCTCCTAAGTATTTTGGAGGCATTTACTTTTTTTTTTTTAACGAAGACATACTTAAGACTCAGGAGTGGTGATCAGATCATCTTAATAATATATTTCAAATGGGGCAGGAAACCACTATCTTGGGTAGTATGCTGAAGACCACATTCAAAGAGTGGGGCTAAGAAATGAACAGTCAGGTGAAAAATACCCTATATATTAATATAGACCTTGCTTACCAGCTGCCTTGTGCAATGACCATTTGAAGTTATGATAGTGCTGAAAAAATAACTCTGCAATCAAGGCACACATTTACAACCTTTACAGTTCGTCAGTCATGCGATCACCATTACAATCAGTATGCACTGTCCTGTGGCTGAATGATACTTTTTCTCATCCACTGTCCCTTACAGAGCAGAGAGATTGGAGAGGAAGGGATTACAAGAGAGTAAGCAGGCACACAATGACCAATACACATCAAAAACAAGCAGTCCCAAATGCACTACACAAATAGCCAGTGTATTCTCCACTGTCTGTCTGCTTACTCACCTGTAATTTCTCTCTGCTTGGAGGGGAAGAAGTGAAATAAACAGATCAGGAATAGGAGAGATTGCCTAAAAGTGACTTCCGGTGGCAGGCGATTTCGCTGGTCGCAGCTGTTTGCTGCCTCCCGCCTGTTTTGCGTAAAAGCCGGTTTGACAGCCAGCATCTGCTGTCAAACGGCTTGATACCTTTCCCCTGGGCATAAGGGGATCGGTGAGCTGCCCGGGGTAGGAGTTGAGTTCCCGAGTCGTCCTATATGGACGATGTAGGTGAAAACTCCTCCGGAGCCCCGAGGATTCTCCGCGATCCAGGACGCCTTCGCTTCGGCGAAGCAAGAAATCGCCGCCGCCGCTGCAACTTGAAGTTAACTTGTGAGTTTACTTGTAAGCAGACGAACCAACTTTGGAAGCTTGCTTTGTATTTTGGACTCTACTTTAACTTTTATAACAAGTTTCTCCCCGTATGTGTGGAGG
>NW_015387786.1:297212-336912 GCF_001527695.2 Protobothrops mucrosquamatus | reverse complement strand
TAGAACAGTATGTAGCTGCAGAGATGTTGTTTCTTAAGGCTATGCTAATCGTTCACAATTCTCAAAAGTGAAGATATGCATTTACCAAGCTAAAGGCAGGCAAGCACTCACTATGCAGTTTTTGTGCAAATCACTCTTTCTTTCTTTCCCCACCTCCGCTTTTTTTGGCAACACAGTAAGTACAAAATAAATAAATACTTCCTCCCCCCCTATCTTGTAAGCTTTTCTGGTCTTTAAAACTATCCACCTTTAAAGGCTTCTGACAATCAAGTTTTCAGTTTATTTACTAAAATATATGCATTGATCTGTTGGAATCCAGCAAATGCCATTTGGCTTTTATATTAATTTATGTAATACTGGTAATAGTCACTGTTAAATATCTTATACATTCGTTCATCTCCTAAGTATTCTGGAGGCATTTACTTTTTTTTAACGAAAGACATACTTAAGACTTAAGAGTGGTGATCAGATCATCTTAATAATATATTTCAAATGGGGCAGGAAACCACTATCTTGGGTAGTATGCTGAAGACCACATTCAAAGAGTGGGGCTAAGAAATGAACAGTCAGGTGAAAAATACCCTATATATTAATATAGACCTTGCTTACCAGCTGCCTTGTGCAATGACCATTTGAAGTTATGATAGTGCTGAAAAAATAACTCTGCAATCAAGGCACACTTTTACAACCTTTACAGTTCGTCAGTCATGCGATCACCATTACAATCAGTATGCACTGTCCTGTGGCTGAATGATACTTTTTCTCATCCACTGTCCCTTACAGAGCAGAGAGATTGGAGAGGAAGGGATTACAAGAGAGTAAGCAGGCACACAATGACCAATACACATCAAAAACAAGCAGTCCCAAATGCACTACACAAATAGCCAGTGTATTCTCCACTGTCTGTCTGCTTACTCACCTGTAATTTCTCTCTGCTTGGAGGGGGAGAAGTGAAATAAACAGATCAGGAATAGGAGAGATTGCCTAAAAGTATTGCTTATTTTTTCTCTCTCTCTCCTTCCCTACTCTACTTGTTTAAGCAATTTATCTGGTTTGTGGGGGTGGAGAAAGTAAGTGATGTTATATATGTGTGTTGGTGCATATGTTTGGAACTTGGAAAGAATACTCTGCTTTCAAATAGTTTGCTATGAAAATATAGTTCTGTGCCTGTGTATCATGGGCTAATAATCAAGGTGGAATTTAATGGCCAAGGTGGAATTGTAATTTTCATTTTCTCTGGTCAAGAGCTGCAGTCTTTGCCAAGATCAGGCAATACAAACTTTGGAAGCATTCTTGAAAGTAATTTATGACTCTGGCCCTCAGACACTTTAGCACTTAATTTCCAAATAATCACCCTGAAGGAGGACTTAATTGTGAGCTGCTGCTACTGCTGCTGCTGCTGCTGTGAGATTCAAAAAATGCTAGTCCAGCATAGAAAATTATTTAAGGCTATTGGTCACAGTAGGAGGTTCAGAAGCACGTTTTCAAAACTTCTTCAAAACAATTTTGGGGGAGATTTTATATGATTGCCATAGCAGGGCTAGTTAATAATTTTATTGAATTATTTTGGAAACGCCCATCTCCCTCTCAGAGGGATTCCATGTGGTATACAATAAAACACTAAAATATAAGCACAGTATATAAAAGTTAAGATTTAAAAAGAAGCAAGAATGATAAAAAAACAATGTTACATTAATTAAAAGAATGGGGGTGCTCCCTTGTGATCCCCAGGCAAGAGCCATGATTTCACACCTTTTCAGAAAGCTGGGAGAGTGGGGGGCTTGCCTTACCTCTGGGAATACAACATTCCACTGGGGGGGCTCTTTTCCTGGACCCTGACATTCAGCATTGTTTAACTGACAGTGTCTGCAACATACCTTCCCTGCATGACTGGGTGGGACAGACTGATATAATGGGACAAAGACGGTTCTGTAAGTAGCCAAACCCCCTGCTTGTATAAGACTAATAATGAAATACTTGATTAACAAAACAGCCAAGATTTCTCTCCCTGACAAAAATAATAATAAAAATAAAACTCAGTCTCTCAGATGTGGTCAGTTTTCCCATTTTACTTTTTGTAAAACACACACACTTTGTTTATTTATTTCTTTGTTTGTTTATTGATAGCTAAGTAGACTTTCAAATTTGGTTGTAGCCTCTCATCATTTTTACTTTATAAAAATACTGTGTGGGGAAAAAAAATGAAACCATGTGGGGCAAGGAGCCATATGGGAAAAACAAAAGCATCTGCTAGTTTATGTTGCCTGTGCAAATACAAGATTTCAGTAACTTGATTCAATATAAGCTTGTTCATACCTAGGAAGCTGTAGGCAGTTTACAGAATCTGGATATTGCAGTGATCCGTTATTCTCCATTCCAAATACACTACAGTCCCTTGCAAAGTACTGCCAGTCTTCCCAACCAATTGAAGGTTGCTTTTTTCTTCGTATTCGGATTGCTTCAGGCTGAGGGCTGAAGAACTGGATTATAACATAAAACACCTGCAAATCAACAGCAAAATATGAATTGATTTGGAAGTCTTACATAAAATCAGAAATAAATCTTTAAGGTCATAAAGTCCAAACCTCTGCTCAATGTAAGATCTCCTAAAAGTATGTCTGATCTGACCTTTCACTCTGTGTTGTAGGACCTTCGGTGAAGGAGAAGTCAACATGTCACATGGCAGCCTGTTTCCACTACCAATTCATCCTGACATCTAGCCTAAAGCAACTTCCTTGTAATTTTAACTCACTGGTTCTGGTTCTGCTCCCCAGGTCAACAGGAAATAAATCCAGTCCCTCTTCTGTGTGACATACTTCCAGGTTTTTAAAGATTATGATCCTCTCCTCTCAGGTATCTTTTCTCTGAGCTAAACATACCCATTAAATGTTCCTCACAGGGCTCAATTTCCATAAGCCTCACCATTCAGTTAGCTCTTCTTGGTATCTCTTTTCTGAATTTTCTCTAATCAGTTATTGTTCTTTCTGAACAATAACAGTAACTTCACATTTGCACTTACTGCAAATGTTGACTTCACATTTATGCCTGTTGCATGCTGACTCTTTATTGTTCAACATTTCAATAAAAACTATTCAAGTCTTAATTACAAAAATATGAGATTTTTAAAAAAATAACTATTCAAACTTATAAAAATTGTAATAGATATTCTCAGATTTTTTTAATCCTTATTCCATTTAGAGAAAAAAAAAACAAATCCAAATACCAGAACTCCAAAGCCCTTTTTTGAGTGGGCAGGGGGTGGGGGGAGGAAATAATCCAATCTGACAGTGCAACTCGTTTAAATAAATGAGTCAAGCAAACCAAGAAAACATCCTGGATTTTTGTTTCATGTACATGAAAGTTAAGATAACATTTCTTATTTGTCTTTTACTTTCTTACTGAATTTATGTATGTCTTATTTATAGGAGAATTTTGTAAGTTTGGAAGATGTCATCAGTTCTGCAATTTTGTTAAATAAAGATACAGCAACACTAATGATAATGCAGTATGTCTTTTACTATTCTTGAAAAAAAAATATCCATAGCATTCAACTCAGGTAAACTGGATTCATGTGACTGATAGTAGACAATAGCACCAATAGAAGAACTTATGTAATTGTTTATGCTATTTTTGTTTACCAAACTGTGCTACAATCTCTGATATTAATGGGAAAATCAGATCTTTGACTATAGAAAGTGGAAATAAAGGACCATCACAAATGTTTTGTTGTTGTTATCATATGTACCAAACACAATAACATTATGTTATTCATAATGTATTCCTTAAACTATTTTATGGAAATGTTTTATAACCAGAAGTAGTTCTTCTGGAAAAGAAAAGATTACATCAAAAATCCTAGGCTAACATCGAAAAACTTTTCTATAGTTAACTACCAACAAAGGATCAAAGTGAAAGTAATACCAAAGCAGGAGTAATTCTACTCATATGTTCAGTGATCATAAGTGAACTCTAGTGCTCTATATTCTTGAGCATTTATTACACCCTATGCCAGGTATTCTCAACCTATGGTCCATGGCCCGGTACTGGTCCGTGGCCTCTTGGCTACAGGGCCCCGGGAATAGCTGGCAAGACCCCCCAACTCACAGTATGCACGGGGATGCTAGCACTGCAGCCAGTGTCACACAGACACCAGCAGCCCGTTTGTGCATGTGTGCGGGTGCCAGCACACGCGGCATGGGTGCGTGTGACCCATTTGCACATGTGCATGGGTGCCAGCATGCACCGTGGAGGCATGTGCCCCACTTGCCACTGTCATGCACACATCCATTTGCACATGCACATTTCCCTGCTGCTCCCTTTCCTTCTGGGCCGCCAAGCCGGAAAGGTTGGGGAGCTCTGCCCTATGCTATTACATTGTGCTCAGTCTACCCTCTTGCAGAACAAATGAGTCCTTATTATTAAAATAAAATAAATATTATCGTAAAATAATATTTCACAAGCCATAATGTTGTTGTTTACCTTGTTATACAAAGTAAAACGAAAAAGCCCAAAAGGAAGACAAGTTGCTATCCAATGGATTCCATAAGAAAAGCTAAATATTCAAGATTCTAAGTGCAAACTATTTTTTGACAAAGCAGTTCCCATTTCTGAAGCAAAGTATCCTAAGCAAGAGATTTCTTCGTCCAGCACAGAAGCCTCTTGTAGACTTTGGAATGGCTAACTGATGCTTCGAGATGATATGAAGATATATATTTTTTGTCAAAGCAAAAAGCACTGTTTTATTCACTGTTATAAATTGCAATGGTTCCAATATACATTTTTTTCTACCTTATCCATCATTACAAGATTTCTAAACTGTGTTTGGAAAAACCCAGAATTCTTTATATTTATCATACCACTTCAGTGAACCTGCAGACAGTTTTCCATGAATAATCGGTTGTTTACCAGTACCAATCTGCCATGCAACACTTAATAGCCATATGTCAAGCATCAGTGTTGCATCCCTTGTAATCCAAGTGTGCACACAAGAATTTCCCAAAATTGGGAGATAGGAATTCCTGAATATACAGGAAATCTTCAAAGAGCTAAAAGTGCTAAAAAAAAAATTCATTTAGAGTATCTAAAAACTATTTGAATTCCTGAAGTATTACATTTAAAGAATAGGAGACAAAAAACATGAAAAATGTATATGTTTGCCTTTTTGTGTCTGTATAATTTGACTCCTGGTGACTATGCAGACAAGTCCATGCAATTTTCTTGGTAATGTTTTTCAAAAGTGGTTTGCTATTACAGATAATCCTCAATTTACAATAATTCATTTAGTGACCATTCAAAGTTACAACAGCACTGAAAAAAATGATTGTTTTTCACACTTATGATGGTGGCAGCATTCCCATAGTCATGTGAACAAAATTCAGACACTTGGCAAATGTTTCATACTTATGACTCTTGCTGTGTCCCAAGGTCATGTGATCACCTTTTGCAACCTTCTGCCAAGCAAAATCAATGGGCAGCCTTCTGCCAAGCAAAATCACTTAACAACCATGTTACTAACTTAATAACTGCAGTGATTCATGTAACAACTGTGGCAAGAAAGGTCATAAAATGGGGCACAACTCACTTAACAAATGTCTCACTTAGCAACAGAAATTTTAGGCTCAATTGTGGTTATAAGTCAAGCACTATGTGTATTTTCTTCCTAGGCTGGCACAAAGTCTCCAGCTGGCTTTATTGATAAAGCAGGACTAAGACTCAGGGTGTTTGGTTCCTAGCCCAGTGATTTTAACTACTACACCAAACTGCTTGTCATGTGTTTATCTCCACTCAACAGAAACCAATGATACCAAAATAATTAACTCAGAATTTATTTTTCATTGATCCTTATTTCATTTGGAATATGCTTGAATGTTTTGTTAATGAAAACAGAAGATAAGAAAGGAGAACTTTAAACTCACCTGGAACTGTCCATTTTCTAAGTCAATGGTGATGGTTACTCCATGACGTAGATGTTCAGTGGTGCTAAATATAGATGAAATCCATGTAGTTCCAATATCATTATCATTGATATAGCTTAAAGGGTGAGCTTCAGGGTTTAGTCTGAGCACTCTGTCATTAGTTGTGTCGTCTGCACCATTAGGAATGCAATACCTCTGAACCAAAGGATGTACCCTTGGGTGACTTCCAGGACAGCGACATTCTGATTGAATACGAAGTTGAGGAAATTTTCCAGACCATATTTCAAAAATGTCTCTAGAATAATAGAAATAAATAAGAAATCAGTAAGGCACATCACAAAGAAATGAGCAAGGGTAATTTTTAAATGCCTAGATACACGATTATGCACAAATGTCCTATCCAAGGACTTGCAGACAAAACCACCAGACTGGTAGGCACAAAAGACACAGTGTTCTCAATTATGGCCCAGTTTTTACAAAAGGATTTTTCTAATGGAAGCTAATTGATCTCCATTCTGTTTTCAAACAGGCTTTAAAGAACTGCTTTTAACTGAAAAGCACAAGTAATCCTCAGTTAATGATAGTAATTGGGACCAGAGTTTTCTTTGTTAAGCAATGCGACCGTAAAACTCAATGTCATGTGACTGCAGCTCTTAGCAAAGGCAATGCGGGCACTCCCCATTGCTATCATTAAGTGAGGATTGCAGGTCGTTAAGCAAGTCCCAGGTGGCTTGGAGGCAGGCCAGAAGGTAGGTCAAGGTCCAGCATGTGGTGCAAGTGTGGTGGGGCCAGCTGCTGCCATACAGGGGAAGATGTGTAAGCAGCTTGTAAGGCATGATGTGTTCCTGATGCGGTGGCAGGCAGGGGAAAGTGCGAACAGCTTCCTGGAGCAACTTAAGACCTTCCCTGCCAGCTTCCCCATTGATTTTGCTTGTGGGAAGCCAGGAGTAAAGACGGCCAATGACAATAACATGACTGCAAGATTCTGCAACTATCATAGGGGTGAGACAGTTGCCAAGCATCCAGATTGTTATTGTGTAACCGCAGGAGCGCTATGATGGCTGGAACTTTGAGAACTAGTCATAAATCTCCTTTTTCAACACTGTCATAACTTTCATTGTCACTGAATGAGTGGGGTTAAGCATGGACTACCTGAAAATTCAACATTATTGTGCAAATAATCATTTTAAGTTTAGTTGTCCTTTATTGTACTTCTTGGTTTTCACTAAAAAAAAATAAGAGCTTAGGTTTATTGCTTATTAAGTTATTAATTTATTTATGCACTTTTTGGGACAGGTTTCACTATCTAAAGAGCAGTATGGACAAATTTAAACCATCAATATCCAAAATATATTAATACAGCCAGTTCTAACATGAATTTGTGGGTAAAAAGTTTATAAATAGGAAAGGAGATATCTTTTGCTACAAAATTGTTGCTATGAGTCACCAATTGCTGGATTTTGAAAAATTAATATTTGCAGTAATGCAATCCAACATGCCACACAAACAGTAATGGCACACTAAATAATCCTTTCAAAGGCATTCAGTCATTTATTTATTTTTTTATGCTGTGTGATCTTCAAAGCACCACACCAGAGTCTTATGGGAAGTGCTTTGTATGTGTCTTATAGATACAGATATATGTTTCATCTAATCTATTTCTCCTGCTTATAAAATGTAACATTTTTGACAGAAAAGGAAGGAGGGACTGCACAAAAGTTTTGAAGGCAAACATAGGCTTTCCATGTTCTACAACAGTTGAGCGTGTTTACAGTGTTTCAACGTGAATGTTTTACATGAGATTTAGGGAGATGTCATAAAGAAATCAGTTGTGCTTTAGGAAAATCTCACAACATATGGATATTATGTGATTGGCGTACAGGGGCTTTTGTTTGTTTGTTTAATTTCTTGCTTAATATCTTGAAAGTACAACTGCTTGAATCCATGCAGCCAATTAAAAGCCTTTTTTGTATTCAGATTGCATGAAGTTATAGTTACACATCCAATGACTTAAAAAAAAAAGCCCAAGAAACCATATTATCATAGTTACATCTTTTTTTTATCTTGATCACTGCATTTTTAAGATCTGTAAAATTGAGAAAGTACCTACCTGTTTGTAAGGGCCATTTGGTACAATCTGAAATCTTGCATCCTCCCGACAAATTGCTCTGAACCTGCAAAAATACATTATAAATAAATAATCCGGTTCCATCAACCAGAAAACAACTCTGTGCTGCTTGAGGAAATCTTAAATTCAACACACAGAGCTCTCTCTTGCACAATTACCTTTTCTGAATGAAACCATCTTGGTTCCGAACAAAACTATGGAGGGCAGTAACTTAATTCTTTTGATTAAAATGATTTATAATAACTTTATGGGAACATTTTGTACCTATCCCTTATCTGATTACAGAGGTGGCAGAAAAACTGGCTCATTAGACAGAAGTAATGAGCCAGTCCATGTGCCATCTCTAATTAGAGAAGAGATATACTGGAGACAACTGTAGGTATCACTTTACGTGATAAAGATTAAAGGTTTATTTTTAAGATTTCTTTCTGTCTTGCATAAGTGTTCTGTATCTGGTATTCAAAATAACAGTGCCAACCACAAGCACTTTGAAACGAGAAAACTTTCAAGTTTTGATGTATAGGAGCTCAGTGGTTTCTGAGAATAAATCAAACTTTCTTCAGGCCAGATGCAGATATATTTAGGCCTCGGCTCCAAATTACAGTTTGTTCTGGATCAGTGATACTCAGCCTTAATAAATCTGCAGAACCAATTCATCACCAAACAGAATTTCAGGGAGCTGCAAAATCACTGAAACCTTATATTGACAGCCATGGTCAGAAAATGGAGGAGGGGATCAATCTCAGCATCACCAAATATTCACTCAGGATTACTTCAATACATTGGCATTTCTGAGACATGTTTTTTTTTTCCTTACTCCTTTTCCTTAGCTTACTAAATGAAACTTTCCCAAAAGTTTTAATATTTGTTTTTTACTGGCAAAGGAACTTAAGTTTCTTATTGCAGAAACAGAATAAAAACAGTTTACAATCCAAACACTTGAAGTAAAAGAGGAATGATGGCCAAAATTAGATGGCCAAAATTAGTAAAATCACATATGTGACAATAGCAATCGCATTTAGACTTATAAATCACTTCATAGTGCTTTGCAGCCCTCTTTAAGCAGTTTACAGCATCAGCATACTGCATCCAACAATCTGGGTCCTCATTTTACTGATCTCAAAAGATGGAAGGCTGAGTCAATCTTAAACTGGTCAGAATTGAACACCTGGCTGCAATATTGCGATACCACATTCTAACCACTGCACCACCATGACAAGATTTTGTTTCTATAATCTATTATTTATCCTCTAAAAACTTGTAGTTCTAACCTAATCACAGGTAAGGAACATATTAGAATATTAGAAAAACAATTCACTTTTGGCTTTCCAACAATAACATCTTCACCCATGGAAGGATGGCAGGCTTGTTCTATTCACTCTTGTCCATCCCTTAAATCAGACATCAAGCAACTCTTCAAGTAGATTGATTGATAGTCTTGACCAAGCTTTTACTTTATCTTGGTGGAGAGAGATGAGTTACTGAATTACATTACCATGCTATTGATGGGTACTAAAAGGAAACTGAGGGTCAGTTTGGTGTAGTGGCTAGGGCATCAGGCTAGAAATCAGAAGACCATGAATTCTAGCTCTGCCTTGGGCATAAAGCCAGCTGGGTGACTTGGGACAATCACTTTCTCTCAGCCCTTGGAAGGAGGAAATGGCAAACCACTTCTAAAAACCCTTGCCAAGAAATCTTCAAGAATTAGACATGATTGAATGCAAGAAAAAAATGGGAAAGGTAAGTTTAGCCAATTATAGTTATATTAAAGTAACATTCTAAACAGAGTACTTGTACCAAGTGCAGTGAATAAAGTGCATGATTTTAAGTACAGTGAGTGACTATGATGACACTATTAAAAGGCTGCATGTTGCAGCATAATGACTTGAAAAAATTCTGACTGCAGAGTCCAGTTACATACATTTCTATCATTTGTCTATAGTAGCTTACAAAATAGACGGAATAATTTATTTATTTTTAAATCTCAGTATTGCTATAGTGAAAATTCTCCTTTTTTTCATCCAACAGATCATATTTTTTGCCCAATTTATCTATTTGAACAATTGCTTTTGCACAGGATGAGGTGCTCGGAATTGTCCTGGCTGATTACCTCCTTCCCAACTGTACTATCAGCTTGCCTTCAGGTAGTCAAAGCTAGGAAATGGTCATACATAGTAATTTGTTTAGGATTATTTTTAGCAACACTTCTAAATTATTGTTGCAGCCTCTGTTAAACAGAAGTAGAAAAGATAAATCAAGCATCTATATATCTAGAGAAAGATGTGAGGCAAAATAGATAATACTAAAACTAATAAGATCTTGTCTCATACACCAGCTTTAACAGTGGTTCAGAAGAAGAAAGTGTAGGAAATTGACATGTCAATACCAAGAGATAGTAGAATAGAAGACAAAGAATTGAGGCAGATAAAAAAGTATCAAGATCTGAAAAATAAAATAATGAAAAACTGTTATTACAAATTCTTTTATTTCAGCTTCATTTTTATTCTACCTCCTTTATCCAAGCTGCATTCATGTTGTATTTGAAGGCCAGCACCAGCTAAAGAACTGGCAGCTCTGATTTCACACTGTTGTCTACACTCTGGATAGGAAGACCATCAAAATAAAGACAACGAATCATGCCCTTCATCCACAGAGTGACATTGAGAGACTCTGCTTACCAAGGTGGGTGTGGAATATCTGCAAGAACTACTGGGATCACAAAATAGACAAAATCACAGAAAATGAAGAAGCTAAAAAGTGCTCTGGGATTTTAGATTTCAAAGAGACAATAAACATTCATATAACACCCAGAGGTAACAAATGTTGATAAGAAAGATAAAGAGCTGGATAGTGCACATTGCAGTATCTGGAAACAGCAGAATAGAAGAGAAAGAACTGGGGGGGATCACAAAAGACAAAAAAATCTGCAAATAGAAATAGAATAACTATGGCAAGTTTGCTTTGCAAGAAAGCAAAAAAAGTATCAATAGTAATAGGCTCCTTAGGTATAATCCCAAAACCTTTGGAGCACCACTTGGACACCATTGGCATTGACAAAATTACCATCAGTCAATTATAAAAGGCAGCTTTACTCGGAACAGCTTACATCCTGCAACTATACCTTTAATACCATCAAACATCAACATCTGCCTATCCCAGGTTTTTGGGAAGGGTTCAATAGATGGATAAAAGTGTGAAATCTAGTCTAAACATCTGGCTAACTGTGTGACGAACCATAATGATAATAGTGAGGTTGTTGAACATCACATTGCCATGCAATCTATTTTTTTAGCTATTATTATATGTCTGTCCATTCAAGAATTTCCATCAAAACCACTCACCGTTTAAATTTTGCCCAATTCTCCATACACCACCAACAGATGGATCTGCTATTAGCCCTGTGAGAATTCTGGAATCAAAGGCTGTATCGTCATCTTCCAAACCATTTATAAAGAAACTAATTCTGTTGTGATGAACCTATAAGTTGACATGTGCAAGAGAAAGTCTTGTAAAAAACAATAATCCTACAAGTTTCTGTCAAATTAGCTTGGAATATACCATGTTTCCCTGAAAATAAGATCCAATTGGAAAATAAGCCCTAGCATGATTTTTCAGGATGCTCGTAATATAAACCCTACTCCCAAAATAAGCCCCAGTTAAGATCATCAGCCAGATGGATGCATTTAGTACCGTATTTCCCTAAAAATAAGACTTAACCAGAAAATAAGCCCTGTTGCGTCTTTTGGAGCAGACCCTGTCTTATTTTCAGAGAAACACGGTACTGTACCAACCGTTTCAGTATAATCAAGCAAAGAACAGCAATTTGTATTTATTAATCATTTCCCATTCGAAAAAAATTAAATTCATTTATGAAAACAGAAATATGCTCAATAGCTAAATTAAGGAAGCCTCAAAAGTTCAAAATGGAATAAAATTAAAAAATATTTTTAATTCCAAGAATTTCACATATAATATTAATAACATTTAGCACTAGCGTAATGTGGTCATCTCTGTACCTATGGTATATCTATTGGTCTTTTGATGATCATTAAAAATCTATGAAACAATATTTATTTATTACATTTATATAGCCACACATCTCATTGAAAAGTGACTCTAGGCAGCAGACAATTAAAAAATAATCATAAAATCAAAATATTAAAACAAGTAGAATTAGCAAACATCAACAATATTATTAGTAACAAGTTGGCTGGGAAAAAGTATGTAAAAAGTAATGCAGCCATTTCATTAAATCATCATATCCTTGTGATCCCCAAGCCTGCTGGCACAACCATGCTTTCAAGGATTTCTGCAAGGATAACAAGGATGGGGCCAAAGGTGCTTTTTCAAGAGATAACTGGACTTTTTCTGTTTTTTTCCTTGAAGATGTTTTGCTTCTCATCCAAGAAGCTTCTTCAGTTCTGATTGAATGGTGGGGAATGGAAGAATTTATGATCCTTGCAGTCATCTGGTCATTAGCACTCTTTCTGAGAATCGTTGACGCCACTTGGAGGTTTATCTGTGCCCTCAGGATGTGGAGAGGTTCCCCTCAGAAGAAGCCAAAAGAAAATATATTGAAGATTATCCTGCAATATTCCTCTGCCTCCTATGAGTATAGGATGACTGTTGTTAAGCATTCCAGTCATACTTTATAACTTCATTGTTTAGTGATAGAGCAGGGGGTTGGACTAGATGATCTCCAAGGTCCCTTCGAACTTTATTTTAAAAAAGTCCAATTCCAATTGCTATTGTAAATCAAGGATTAGCTGTATATAAAGGGTACATTTTCACAATGGAAGTGATCTCCGTTCATAGATGTAATGACAAGTAGCACTCTCCTATAGTATCCCTATCTTCTATCATACGTTAAAGTCCATGAGTCAAACATAATTACAATTAGCATGATTAATAGCAGGATATTAGTTTCCCTTAAGCTACTTTTTTGCAGGTTTCAATTTAGGCAAAATCACAGATCATGGTGTATTGAAAGGAATTGTGAATAAACTTTCAATGGTGTGCACAAAGGAAACATTTAATTTGAAATAACTGAATTTTAGCCATAATTTACCAATTTCACTTTCTAGCACTTTGGGGGAAAATCATGGAGTAAAGGGCACATTAACTCTTAATAAATTGTTTAATCCAGTTTAATGTATAGCAATTTCCTTTAAAGTCATTTCAGAATTTAGAAAATACATAGTCTGATATACAACTTTAAAAAGACCTGATAAACAGGAAGACACTTGAAATTGCAACATCTGCATTTTCTCTTATATTCTGTAACTATCTATTTCTTTATTTATTCAGTGCTTCTGATTTTTTCTAGACCAGTTTTTTTACTGCAGAACAAGCAAAACAATGAACACATTTCTTCCCATGAAGATAGTAACCTTTTGAACTAATGTTGATACACAGCAGTCGGATTCTACCTGTCTGTGGTGTTCATCAGATGATGTGTGTTGTAGCTCAGTTGTGTTAGCCATATTTGGCTATGCAATGTAAAGGATCTAAATGGGAATAAAATATTTTCCAACTAATAATATAGATATGAAAAGTCTGACAACTAATTTTTGCCCCATACTTGCTAGCTAATGCTTTTGTGAGTTTACAACCAAGCTTGACTCTCCAACTCCACTAATTCATTTTACCAAACCTCCCGAGATTCCCACGTTCTCCCTGAAGATTAGCTACATGTTTTTCTTCTCAGCAATGTTGTTCATTTTTCATTTTAGAATTTTAATCCTAAATTTTGGGTACTTTACTTTTCCAGTTACTGTGTTCCATGAATCTCTTTCAAACTTCTTTTTTGCTACAAGAAAATCCATCTTATATCCAAATTCACTTCCAGGAAAGCCCTGTAATGGTTTCAATCTGGTATAACATTATTTACCTAATTTGGGATTGAGGTGTGTTTCATGCAGGAAGTGTAGTGAGATTATTCACAAATATGATATTGACATGGTGCGTAATATGAAAAGATAAGTGCTGTTTTAATTAAACAAATAAAGAATGATACTGTTTAGTATACCATGCTAACAGTTCCTAGATCTCTCTAACCTAATCTGAGCTCTATTGTTAACAAACAATGTGTTAATAGCCAGGCCCCAATTTTTATGTAAATCGGGGAGAGAAAGGGGAAATTAATGAAAAGAGCAACTGCACATTTCATGCCTCAAGGGAAGAAAACATAGCATATCCCACGCAACTTTCTACATTATCGGAACCAGTTATAGTGAAAAGATTAGTTGAATATCATAAAATTACTGCTGAAAAACTTTAGATGATTCAGTGATAAAAGCAATTCCAGAGACACCATCACTCTTATAAAGTTGCCCATGGTGCCTACAAAAATCTTCCTTTAAATTGAGTTGACTCCAGGAGATAACACTGATTGGCAACATATATAAGTGATTTACTACTGCCATCTTCTGGGATGTGTTCTGACTTCCCATGTAGGCTACAAGCTGTATTCCCTGGTGGCTTCCGATCCAAGTACAGACTAGATCTGATCCTACTTTGCTTTTGTTAGATAAGCCAAATTCAGCTAAGTGCTACCAATGATGTCAACGCTGCTAATATTGGATATTATTGCTTTGACACTAGACCTAAATTCAAGATAACTACTGTTTCCCTTCCTCTTGTTTTCTATTTCATATTATACTGTAAGCTTTTCTAGGCAGTTTTATCCTTTTGCTTCTGGTAATGTATTGTTCATTAAAACGCTAGTGTTGAGTGTGTATAATGTTCTCCCTCTCTATGTATATGTGTATATGTATATGTAGATATATATATATATTCATACATACATACATACACACACATATATTCATACATACATATTTCAATACACATTATTCTCCATATTAGCAAACAATATTCACATGCTGCTTTCCACAGCTGATTACTCAATATTTACTCTAGATGTACAATAAATGTGATTCTTCATTCACATTCTGAAGCTTACCAAGAGGCTACTGGACAAGCTGGATGTATCTTTTGACATGCACCATGATTAAAGCTGACCTGGGCAACAGTTTGAATGCAGCGATATATTCCTACATGCTAATGGATCATTTTGACTGTTTTAATAACTCTTGAAAAACAATCACATGTAATAAACCTTTTGTCCTTTGCTGATGCACAGCTTGTTTTAAGGAAGAAGGTGGAGGTTTTAAAGAGAGATTTTGCTATGGCTGTTGTTTCTACTGTTGCTCCTGCCACTTTGTAGAAATCTATTTCCATTTTACATAAAGAAGTACTCGTGAGTTTAAAGGGAAGACTTGTCTTTCCAAATAGATGCTGAGAAAAGCTAGAGTACTTTAATCTGCCTTGATATCCACTCTAATCAAATCAAATGAGACTGGAATAATTGTATCCTAGAAAACTGAGTGTGTGAGAAGAAACAAAAAGGTTATGAAAAGGCAGAATAATTCAGTGCAAAAGCAAAAGTGAAGCTTTGCAAAATTCATTTGGAAAATCAGCACATAAGTGTTCAAAGTGCCATTCTAATGTCAATACAGCCACATACGTTTTTGACCAATATAAAAAGCTACAGTTATCTATAAATTAAGCCAAAATTGTTGTCATTAATGATTCAGGCAGCTTATGCTGTTCTAAAATTTTAAGGAAGGAACTGTGAAATGAATAGAAATAGATTTGAAATGATTTCATTTCAACCCTGAGCTACAAATATTCTCCTTCATTGGTAGAAATAGATTTTTATTATGAAAACTCACTTTCACTGAATAAATAGAAAATATAGGTCCTTGGGTTTATTCTTTTTATTTCCAGAAGTAGTCAGTATTGTATGGGTTTGAGAAAATATGAATTCATTGTCTTTCCAGTGAAAAATCTGAAGAGTATTATCATGACTAGCAGCATAATTTGGTTTTCGCATACAAAAATGAGAGAACATTATCCAATATTATTCATTAGCTTTATCCATTAACACAGTTTCTTAAAATGTGGTCCTAAGACTCCTGTGGGATCCCAAGATCCTTTCAGGGGTCCTCAAAATCAACATTATTTGTCCAATATTTACTTACACACACACAAACACACACACACACACACAGAGAGAGAGAGAGAGAGAGAGAGAGAGAGAGAGAGAGAGAGAGAGAGAGAGAGAGAGAGAGAGTACAAAGCAAAACTAAATAAAATGTCTTTGTGGATCAAAGTGGGTGTCGCTTGCCATGTTTTCCTTTTTTCCACCTCAAGATTTTTTTATAGCCTGTTACTGTCTTTTGCTGTTTGACTGTTATCATTATAAAAGATACAGGCTTTTCTACTTTGTTATTTGTAGCATTATCTCATGTTTTACAACATCTTTGCACACAACACGCAGGCAACATGAAATACAACTAGTGGAAAGTTCTCAGTGGTATTAATGCATAAAAAAGAATGTGGTTCCATCTTCACTGTCTTTACCCAGCCAAAAGCTGATGAACAGCCAATTTTCCTTTATCACATTAGCACAGCCATGAGGGAAACGCATTTGTTCTAGTCAGCTACACTAAAGATACTATTACCAATCTAACATATACATGTTTTATATCAGCAGTATTCTCGGAGTATGAGAGAGCCAACAATATATTAACACTAGCATGACAGTTTATTTAAGAAAAGAAAATTGTCTCTGTAGAGGGACAGAAGTTAGAAATGTATGGCTAAAGCTCAGTGTCACCGGCCTAATAAAGGTAATAATTCTTCGGCTTTCTTTATAGCAGGTAACAGTCCAGTGACAGTCCTGTCATATCATTCAAATAAAAATGTTGTCTTTTACAAGTTTAAGTGCACCTTTATTTTTAGAGTCAGAAATGAAAGCCACCTTACATTAACTTTTCTTGGTAGGAGTATTTGTGCTTTGGGTTGAGGATTAGCCTGCTTACCTCTATTAAGTGGCTAATTACAATAAGCTTGAATTACACACCAGAGTGTCTCCTATCAGGCTCTCTTCCATTTTTAATACTGAATCAAGTATTTATAGGGATGAAGCAAAAAAAGATGGTTGAGTGGCCCAAAATATCATATTATGTTAAAACCAATGATTACTAGTTTGTTTTCCTTCTGCACCAACTGGGTCTTTTATTTTTATTTTATATTTACATTTATGTTATCAATATGCAAGGGTTGCTGGTCTTCAGGTGGGTTTCGATCCGAAAAAGGTGACGGGTCTCCATTTCTCAAAGGACAAGAGCCACAGGGTTGTAATGCAATCTAAGAAAAGGCCTACAATTCTTTTTTGTCTATTAGGCATGCTAAGCCAATTTTCCTACGTTCTTTGGCACAGAAATATTGGGTAACTGCTCTGTTGCTGTTTTGTAATTTGCTGATTTTCAACAGCATAATTTTGTTCAGTTCCAGAGACTACACACATACGAAGCAGTAGACAGGTGCTACGTACAATTTGTAGTCTACAAGGTGCTTTCTGCATCTCTTCTAGTGAAAAAGTCTCTCATCAAGTGTTGCATATGTCAAGAGATGAACTTGAATCAAAAGATGCCACAAAGTTGCACCTTGGAAGGGCCTTCCATGCTCATTCATACATTAGTGGGCAACCTTTCATGGTTTTGTCTATCTCAGAGCATTATACAATCAGGGCTCCATAACTTTACATATACAGTAACTAGTAATTTTATACATACAGAGGTCCATTAGGAATGCCTTCCATTTTCAGTATTAATTTATGAATACCAGGCTTAAAAGGAGCTGCACTTTTCACATATTGTGTAAAGGAGTAAAGCAAAAGTGAACCAACAATCAGTCCATGGGGTACTTGTGTTCTCTTCAGACCAGATTATGTCAAAATCCTTGCACAGATTTGACAGATTTTTTATCCATAATCAACTAGACCAACTGTTTAAGTGGAGCTTAAATATTCTTAGCATACCAGCTTATCACAAGCTGGTATGCTAAGAATATTTAAGCTCCACTTAAACCAGTGGTTCTCAACCTTTTTACTGCCACGACCCCAACCGGTCGTAAGTCGAGGACTAAACTGGTCGTAGGTCGAGGACTAAACCGGTCGTAAGTCGAGGACTACCCAACCGGTCGTAAGTCGAGGACTTTCCCTGCCCGGGAGCACTGCGCATGCGTGGTTCCGCCCCCTGCGCCGGCCGAGGAATAGCTGGCAAGCGGAAGAGACAGAGCAGGCCGACCACCAGCTGGCCCAGCCCAAGGGAGGTAAGGCACCCACCGGAAAAGGGGAAAAAAATGGCGGACAAAAAAAATGGCGGGGAAAAAATGGCAGACAGCCTTGCTTGGCGACCCCCGTGAAATGGTCGATCGACCCCAAATGGGGTCCTGACCCACAGGTTGAGAACCACTGACTTAAACAGTGGGTCTAGTTGATCGTGGATAAAAATCTGTCAAATCTGTGCAAGGATTTTGACACAATCTGGTCCAGTGGACCATCTAAAACATTCTATGAACCAGTTTCTTTGCCTACTGATTAAAGAAATGGATAAAATTCTTGAATCTCTTGAATACTATTGAATGCTTTTCAGATCCTTCCTAATTTAGTTTATAAGGTTCTTCAAGCACTTCTACATTTCAATGAGTTCTTAGATTATTAAGACCTTCTTTATACAAGATGTTACCCACAAACCTAAAGACCATAATCATGAGCTCTTATTTAAGAAGCCATCTCTGTGTCTGGGTTCAACAGCTATTGCAGTTCTGGAAACTCTTAAAGGAAATGGTTCTTTTACACCAATGCAGATACATTTTGGGCCATTCTAAAGGATCATCTGTAATTGTAGAGATAGGGAAATAGGGAAGACTCAAGTACAGGCTGCTACTGGAATGCTTATGACACTCAGGTGTAGTCCTTTTCTGTGAATTCAGAGTTGGTTGCATATCTGCAAATCAACTGTATCTCTGGACTGATAATAATTACATGCAGAAGAACAAGTTATCTGAATTTGAGTAAAAAAGTTAGTCTTCAGAATTCAGAAGATATGTCTATTTTAGATGGACTTACTCTTCTCTCTATCTTTATTGTTTGTAACTGCGGATGTTTGGCTCCCTTTTAAACAAAACTCCCCTTTTCCCACTGTGCTATTAGCTAAAGGGGTGGTACAGTATTTAGAATGCAGTATTGCAGGCTAACTCACTGCTTACTGCCAGGAGTTCGATTCTGACCTGCTCAGTTTTGACTCACCCTGCCATCCTTCTTAGGTCAGTAAAGTGAGGACCCAGATTGTGGGGGCAATATACTGACTCTGTAAACCACTTAGAGAGTGCTATGAAACACTACAAAGTGGTATATAAGTCTAAGTGCTATTGCTATTGCTAAACACATAATTTTAGTGATTATTGGAAAACATGCCATGTTGGATTTGATAATACACAATTTGCTAAGTAAACAATACAAGAATAAATAAGAATCAATACATTTTGGAAAATGTAGTTTTTCCTGCTCATCAAAATCATAGGATCAATATCAATTAACTCAACATCAGTCTGCAGTTTTCTAAAATCAGCATAATACTCTATATGTATGCATTACGTATGTACCATTGGAAGAACATATATGTAAATTGACCTCAAACCCATCAAAGCATTGAAATATCTATCAATAACAAACAATCCGTAAACTAAAGTTTAATAACTTTTAACAATGAAAAGATAGGATATACAATTTATAAATAATTGTAATTAAGCAGTCTTAGTAGACTTTTCTATGTATGTCCTTTTTATGCAGTTTATGTAATTAATAGAATTATTTTTTAAAAAATCTTTGTGTTGTATCCCCACCCCTCATCTTCTCCATTTTTTTTCTTCAGCCCAATACTTCAGCTTCTGAATAAGCTCAGTCTATAGGAATAGACACTACATTAATTTCAAGGTGAGAAAACAGATTAAGGTTATGACCAAAATGACAGGTCTATGGCTTCCTTGAATGGCTTAATAGACTGTTGTTTAGTTCTTACAAAAACTACTGTTATCTACGTTCTTTTGTGGTATCCATTATCTCCACTACTCTTTAATCATTACCGAGAGATAATATATTAGTTTTGTAAGTTCCTACTGTACAAAATAAAATCGGAAGTAATAGAGGTTTATAATTGTAAACTGACCTTAAATAATAAAAATTGATCGACACTGATGAACGGTTCATGAAGGTAACCTGTTCACAATTATACAGATACAGATTGAAGTAAAATGAAAATTACTGAAACATTATTTTTATACTGAAATACTAGCTTCCTGAATGAAGCAAAACTGATTTTGGAAGCCAGTTTTTAAAGAGTTCTACATTGTTCAAGAATTCTACAATGGATTACAAAATGTATGAATCTCCTGATTCTTTTATTCTTTAATACATGAAAAGCACTATCAACAATATGGCCACTGAATTTTCAGTAAAGTCTAAGATGAACAAGAATTCATAACTATTTTGCTGAGGTATTTGTCATTAATTAAATGAATTTTATATATTAGCATGAAGTAAATCCAACTCCAAATTATCATTCAATAAATATTTTGGTCTTTCTAGAAATAAAACAGTCAGGCGTCTAGTCGTACACTTCTAAACCCAAGCCAAAATAATGGTGGTAAAATTTAGTAACACTTTATTGCACTCCTTTCTTAGCTAAAATGAAATAAATGTGAGATGAATATATTCCATAACTTAGCTGTGCCACATATGATATGACCTCATTTATAATATAAAAGGAATTGATAGCTTCTTGGCTAAAGTTCTTTGAAGGCAAATGCTATGGTAGCAAAGTTGCCATCAGTCATGCAAGAATAATTCTATCATGATGTTAAATGACGTATGCAGGAATAATTTTAAAACTCTTCCATCTACTGTACTATGTGTGTGTGTGTGCGCGTGTGTATACACACACACACACACACACATATATACATATACATACATATATATACATACACAAATATATATATACATACATGTGTGTGTGTGTGTGTGCGTGTGTGTATGTTCATGAAACCACTGAATCAATAAATTATAGAAAAAGCAAGGGGGGAGTTAAAAACTACAGAAAAAAATAACTTACGTATAAAAAAAGAGGTTAAATGCAGTAAGTACAATACCATCTGATCTTCTCTTCCTTGAGGCTTTGCTTTAGACGTGCAATGGTTAATTACATCAAAGGATAAGAACTCAATGGTTATGGGTCAATGAACCGTGTAGGGGTTAATAAGGCAGTGGTCACAGGTAAAAATGAGTTTGCTGGTATCGTAATCTCTCATTCCAGTATTATAAATAGTAATGGTTTTCTCCCAGTGAGGGCAGGAGAGTTTTTATTAGAAAACCTGTATGAATGCATGCAGGGGAAAAGGGCAATTATCTTGTTTCCTTTTTTCCTTTTCTTTTGGAAAGAATTCTTCAGAAATATAAAGACTTTTTTTTACTACAATGGTATACATTAATACAGGCTTATTTTTCCAGATCTTTAACTGTGAAGATTTTTTTTCTAACTTTAAAGTGAGAAAAGTATGGTGTATTTCCCAGTTAATTTATAAGAAGGAGGGAGACATCGTAAGGTTAGGAGGAGAACAAGAACAGTTAGAGTAAAGGTCCAGTTCAGGAAATTATGTTGGTTGTCCACTTTATTTTCTATGCAAATAAAGTATTTAATTTTGGAAAAAAGTACCAACTTAATATGGTATAAAGAGGCCTGATTGATAGTCTCTGGATGTAATATTAAAAGATAGGTAAACTCAAAAGGACTGATTTGACTTACAGGTATCTATAAATGAGAAGTAGTGTTTATCTTTTGTAGACAGAGTTCACGAATGTTGTTCCTGCATACCTTCTTTCGTACTCTTACGTTTCAGAACATTTCTTACTTTTCTCACGAGACAGATAGGTCCATAGGTGAACTGCAAGAGGCAGTCTAATAAATTATGATTTGTATGCTGCTTATGAACTCAGGGGAGAAGATGAGAGGACAACAATACATATCCACAGTCAAATCCAAGCACACACCCAAACATACTTGCAGATAGAAATGGAAACTATTAAAACAGAAAGTTACTGATAAATATGGTCAAAATATACACACATGCCCATGAGTGCTATAGAACCCAAAGGCAGAGAACATGGCAATGAGAGAAGACAGTCACAACACAGAGTCCAAGGGAAAACATAGGAACAGAACAAAGTAAAGGAAATCTTGATGGGTAGAAAGGCTGTTGAAGGAGAGAATGATAAAAGACATAATGGAGGGGAAAAAACAGTGTGAGAGAATGGAGTCAGCAGATAGATTATTCATGATTACAGTGAACTGAAAGAGGCATAGCATTGTTAGTGGACAGAACAAAGAAAACAGGTTAAAAAACAAACAAAGGAAGAAGGAAGTGGTGAAAACAGAATAACAGAGTTGGAAGGGACTCTGGGGGTCTTCTAGTCCAGGGGTCTGCAACCTTAAACACTCAAAGAGCCACTTGGACCCATTTCCCAGAGAAAAGAAAACACTGGGAGCTGCAAAACTTGCGTGCGCACATGCGCACGTGTGCGCAAGGGGGAAGGAAGCTTGATTGAAGAGTTCAATTAAAAAGAAATAGAGGCATGAGTTCTCTCTCTCTTTTTCCTCTCTCCCTCTCTCCCTCCCTCCCTCCCTCCCTGCCTCTCTCTCTCTCTCTCTCTCTCTTTCCTCTCCCTCTCTCTTTTCTCTTTCCTCTCTCTCTTTCCTCTCTCTCTCCCTCTCTCTTTCTCTCTTTCCTCTCCCTCTCTCTCTTTCTCTCTCTCTCTTTCCTCTCCCTCTCTCTCTTTCTCTCTTTCTCTCTCTTTCCTCTCTCCCTCTCTCTCTCTCTCTCTCTCTTTCTCTCTCTCTCTTTCCTCTCTCTCCCTCCCTCTTTCTCTCTCTTTCCTCTCCCTCCCTCTCTTTCTCTTTCCTTTCTCTCTTTCTCTCTCTCTCTTTCCTTTCTCTCCCTCTCCCTCTCTCTCTTTCTCTTTCTTCTCTCTTTCTCTCTTTCCTCTCCCTCTCTCTTTCTCTTTCCTCTCTCTCTTTCACTCTCTCTCTCTCTTTCCTTTCTCTCCCTCTCTCTCTTTCTCCCTTTTTCTCCCTCTCTCTTGCTCTCTTTCCTCTCCCTCTCTCTCCCTCTCTCTCCCCTCTTTCTCCCTCTCTCGGATCTTCTGCTCACCTGGCAAGCTGGCTTCAAGCTGCTCTCCAACCAGCTGAAACACATTCTTATTGGGCTGGCTCTCTCCTGCCCTTCCTGCTTTCTGCTTCCTGCTTCCTACTGATTACCAGGAATTAGGGGACAGTATTAATTGTGAATACATATAGATGGCTTCTCTCTCTTTGGTCACTTGTAATCCTGGATGCAGGGTCAGGAAAGGACAGCAAGGACAACACCCAATGTCCTAACCCACCCAAGAACATACAATATCTTTAAGGAACACTCAAATGGGAACATGTTTAGCTACTTCTGCTTTCTCCCTTCTTATCTACAGTGTGCCAGACTTACTGGGTGCAATCTTTATCTTATGTGTGTCAGCTTTGCTGGATGGGTTGCTTGTGTAATTATACAGAATAAATACAAGGATTTCTTGTCATTTGTTGCTCCCCTCATTTAGAGGAGTCCGTCTCTATTCAGCTGAATAAAAATGTAAAATTTAAAGGCACTTTCTGGTTTCCTGTATTTCTTTAACCAGCAAAACCTCAGAACCTGCATATCACCACAGAGACGCAGCCAAGGCAGGAGCCCCGCCCAGTAAGCTTGTCAGCTCATCGGAGTACAGGGTGAGGCCACTCTCTTTTTTACACACACACACACACACACACACAGAGAGAGAGAGAGAGAGAGAGAGAGAGAGAGAGAGAGAGAGAGAGAGAGAGAGAGAGAGAAGGGAAGTGCAAGTGCCTCTCTGTCTCTGTCTCTCTCTCTCCAAATGGCAGGAGACTGGGAGCCGCAGGAGAAGGCTCAAAGAGCCGCATGCGGCTCCGGAGCTGCGGGTTGCCGACCCATGTTCTAGTCCAATCCCCTGCTCAGGCAGGAGCCCCTATACCATTTCAGACAAATGTTTGTCCAATCTCTTCTCAGCATCCACAACTTCTGGAGGCAACCTGTTCCACTGATTAATTGTTATAACTGTCAGGAAATATCTCCTTAGTTTTAGATAGGCATATTGTAAGTCTCCCTGAATCAGATATGGAGAATATTCTTGTCACTAAATCCAGAAAACATAATTTTAATTCTCCAATGAACTGTTTCTCTTCTGTAGAAGCCTTTATCTTACATCTTTATTAGCTATAAGGCAGAAACATGTTTTCTGAGACTAGCATATAAGTAGGTTGAATTGTCAGAGCAAAATAAATACACCACCCACCCACAACCATACATAGCTAGTTAATTATGTAACTAGTTAGTTAGTTGCTTCTGCTTATAAACATTTAAAAAGTGAAGTTAACTAATGTCAGTGATGGTGAACAACTTGGTCAAAGTTCAGTCTGATACTCTAACTGAAGTTCTGTGATCATACAAAGGAAATTTCATACCTAACAACAATTATCATATTTTCAATTCTATTTTCTTGGATGTACCTTTCAATTATCTTTCTTCTCTATCAATACACCAATTTTTCTATGAACTGAATGTAAATACCAACATAAATAATAGTCTTAATGTACAAGAATTTCATTTCAAAGTGATTCCCTGTCTGGAATATTTGCTATCCTAGTCAATGGCTCCATGAAGAAGCCTTTTCCTGGGTTCACATGGTAGCTGCAATCCCAGAAAAAGGTGTATTTGAGTAAAGGTGGAACTATAGCAGTAGCAATACAATACAATCACATGCCATTTCATTAAGGTCTTCTGAACTTCAATATGTATTTTCCTGGGAGACTAAGTGTCTATCATGAGAAATCAGGAAAAGATACAACTCTGAATTTAAATAGATACACATTTTTAGTCCTCAATATATATCGTGATTCAGCTTGAATCCAATTCAGTTGCAATGGTTCAAATGTGACCTCAAAAAGATGGCATACAAGAAATAGTTAAACTATTGAATTTTAAAATAAAGACAAAATATAATGGACTAAAAGGCCACAAAATCACAAGCTGCTGGAGGCATACATACAAGAAGTAGCAAATGGAAATCCAGATTTTCCCATATTTTCTATTTCAGCACACAATGCTTTCTTTACAGTGAACCATTTAAATAACCTTAAGTGTGAAGAGATGATTATGATGTATCAGCATGATTCGTCTACAGTTTATGACTCACAGTTGTTTCTAAGACAATAAATGAATCTGAAAAAGACATTCTTCTCCATTCCTCATGTTTAGAATATCATGAAATATTTGAATACCAGTGAATTAATGTTAGTATAGTACATTCACCCTAGCTTATAATGCACGTGCAGCATATCCCAAGGTTTAGTCTAACATAAAGATTTAATTTATATAGCTGTTACTATGCAATTTTCTGTATATCATTATCTTCTTGTGTGGCATGCTCAGTTTGAATACATGTATATGTATAATGTATAAGTATTTAAACATTTGTTGCATTTTAATATTTGATTTAGAATGAAAACGGAGAACACAAAGGAACCTTTCAGATCTAAAGCTTGGCAAGAGATAATGAATTTATATAGCAAATACAGGAGAACAAGAAACATGTCACTTTAACATGAAAGTGCTTCTCTGCATATGTCACAAGGAATTTATCTGGGGTCTTGTTCTTGACAAGACAGAAAAAGATGCAAATACCATGTTAACAAAGCAGAAATCAAAGAATGACGTCCAGGAGGACAAGCTTGCTCAGATAATTTATCTACATAATATTTGACAGAGTAATGGCAACATCTAAGCTAGTAACAAAATTGCTGATGAGTCTGCTGACTATGGTCCTGTTTTAACTAGTAATCTGTCTTTCATACCCTCTGATCTTTATGTATTCAGTAAGGAACTAAAAATATATTTGGAGAATGTTAGTAGAGAGGTGATGAATGAGCAGACTGAATCCAGAAAACTAAGGATGCAATAAACTTTACTGGTCAACTTTGTTTTAGGGGAACAACAAACCTAAAAGATATAAAATAACATAAACCCGATATTAATATAAATAAGGTCAGATTTGACAAAGGACAAAAGCATTCTGTAAAGAATGTGTGGAGTATCTAGGACTTCATCTGTGTAAGAAAACATAGACATTCTATGCTCCATTGGGTTGCTGAGCAACATGGGAACAGGGCTCCTAATTAAGTCTAATACTAGATAAAACAGATTAGGACAATTTAAGGTTCTAAGAGAATAACTAACTCTTCAATATGAGTCAGATTCCAATGGCTGTATTATGTATAGAATACATAAAATATTATGGTTTGAGTTCTAGGGAAGTTAGAGTTTGGAAGTGTATTGCAGGGAAGTTTTAGACATGGCTTTTGGTCTGCGGTTCCTGAAAATCCCTACAGAAGTTGAGGGACAGAGTTAAATATTTAATTTAGCCTTCCAGAGGGATTTAGGATTCATTCAGGCCTGTATCAAGATGTCTAGCATACCCAAATCATTAATTCAAGTTATATAATAAAGTAGTCTATTAATTTGGGAAAATACATTTTCTTCACTGATATGGACAGAATAACTCCTATATATGATAATTCTAAAAATACTTTATTTTCAATGGAAACTATTGAAAAACATCTCCATATATCCTCAAATGTATATGGTGCTGTCAGGCTCAAGCCCAAAGATACCACAGTGATATCCAGTTCTTTATTTGTTTATACCTAATAGACAGAATCTTGCCAGACTAAAGCTATAACCTTCTAACTGATGAGATATGACCCAGGAGATTCCAGGGTATGGCTATCTTGAACCTTTTCCTCCCTCCCCAATTGAATTCAGGACTGTGTAGTCTCTTGTCTTGATCCCCTCTCTGGAATGTGCTGCCTCCTTCATGGGAAGTTATGGTCCTACTGCAAACATTTCCTTCCCCCTTCATGGGAAGTCATGGTCGTACTGCTTCTTCAGGTATGCATTCCATCACTGTGCCCCAAGGCCACATTAACTGATTTTCACCAATGTGAAAATTTGCAGTTTTAAAATGATTTGGAAATAAGGGTTATTGTTGGGGCTCTCTAAGCTTTGGCACCCTAAGCTACTTAGTCTTAGCTTAAAGCTGCTTCTGAATACCTACTTTTACCACAGATTTTGCAAGCAAAATCTCTTCTGAGGAAAAAGACATTTCCCAAGGGCTATATATTAGTTACAGCATTACCCTGTTCGGCCATAGGTGAGTTCTTTGGAGGCAAGAAAGCAGTTGACAGCAATAAGAGGCACTTTGTAATTCAACCTAACTGTTGCTTTTTAAAGCATTTTTAACACACATAAAAATAAACCTTTTAAAACAAGTGGCAGGGTGCTTGTACATTTTCTAATGTCTTGAATTAATTATTATATAGAATTAAATATATGCAATAACTACTTTTAAAGTACAAGAACTAGTTAAGAATTACAATGCAATTTACATTTAAGAAAACCATGGTATTACTGTGCTTCTCTTACCAGCTCTAAAAAGTTATTTTAACCACTGCACCGAAAAGTCATTTTCAGTACATTTCCCTTTCCAATCCTTCTAACTCCTTTTATCTCTATTAAAAACTATTTCTATTAAGATACTGTACTTTTTTATTTGAAAAATAAAATAGAAAGTTTAGGAAGACAGTCTAATCATAGGTATTGGTCAGAGTGATTATGGGTATTTACAGTAGCAGGAAAAACAATGCACAGTAGAAATACTGGGTGCAGATATTGCAGTGGTGTTTGATTGCTATTGTAGAAAGAAGCCCATCAAAAGTTGTGATCTAGAACAGTTCTTATGTCAAAGGGTAAAATAAACTGATTAATATGTGGTTTTCTAGACACTTATTATGCAACTCTTCTATATTTTACTTTTGTGACATTATCCAGATGAGTGAAATTGGAATCTCCAGAATCCCCAAGAATCTGGAAGGCATCAAGATGGACCAGGCTGTGTGATCTTGAACATTTTCTAATACAATATATCAATAAGATTCTTTTTTTTTAAAGCGAGTCTCTACCCTAAATAATTATTTCAACAAAATCACACACACACACATACAAACAAACACACTAGACTGTATGTGTTCAAAAATACTATTTTTAAAAAGTAAAGAACATATTTATTTGAATTATTAGTCTATTTTGGGCAGCATATAACTAATGAAATACATTATGTCAATTTTTTATGAATCCCTCACACTACTCATCAACTCTCTTCAATTTTGTATTTTTTGTACTCTTGTTTGTTTACAGCTTTATTATTTTGCATTTTGGGAGGAGAAAATTACCTAACTCTAAAACTAAGCTTTTAATTTATTAGCAAAATCATATCATGATGGTACTCCGTGTAAAATAGGTGCTAGACTGAAATTCCTGTCCCAAATACATTTTAATGTGGGCATCCCCTTGTAGTCTTTGGTAAGTAAAAATAAGACATGAAATAAACATTAGGCATCAACTCTTAAGCTCTCTGTCAAGAGTATACCAAGGCTTCTAACCACAGAGTTCAGCTGAAGGTAACTATCTGTCAAATGTAATCTGTGAAAGTGAATATGCTTAAGCTTGTGCTATGAATCAACCAAAATTGCTTTGGTCTTATTGACATTCAACTGCAACAAGCTGCAACTTCCTGAGCCCAACAACACCAAGAGAGCTTCTGTGACAGAAAGCTTAAAATATAGAGGCAACTAACATCACAATGGACATGGTGCTAAACTTTATGATCCTTCCAAGCTTCATCAGAAATTGGTCAGTCAGTCATCAAGTAGAAAAAAGGGCCAGAAGCCTTTGCTATAATGTGCAGCCTTGAGTGAATCTCTATGGTTAATAAATCATCACAACTATTATCAAGGAGTACAAATATGATTGACAGATAAAGGCCACTTGAAGCCACCAATTTCCTGGAATTTTTTTTTGGGGGGGGGGGTGAAACAGGTATCTACCAAGATGAAGGTTTATCAGTCATAGATTGGGATTTGCCAAATGTTGAACATTTTGTCAAAAATGAAAATGTTTGGTTAAATGTTTGGATTTCTGTGCTTAAGCAAAATCTACCTGGTTTGGTTTGTTAGTGTGTTGGACTAGAACTTGAGAAAACTGAATTCAAGTCAATTCTTAGCTATGGAAATTCATCTTACATCAGTTATCTTGTGTCAATCACTCTGTCTTAGCCCAAAGTTACCTACAGGTTCTTGACGGGGGGATAAAATCAGGAGACAATCATATAAATTACTCTGAGCTTTGGAGAAAATGAGTAAGAAGAATACGAAAAACAGTTGTAGAGAGGGGGGGTGAACGAACATCACATCAATCTAGCTAATATAATTGCAAATCTTTTTTTTTTTTTGCATTATACAAGATATACCAAAAGATAGGCTCAAAAGCCATAATATTTATTTTCATTTTTATTATTTTTTCAGAGAAAATGTTATTAGGAATCTTCAAAGTCCATGCCTAAAATAGTAAATAAGTGACTTAGAAGAAAATGGCAACCCAATTTGAACATTTATATATGCCAATCAACAGCATTTGGAGAATTTGCCAGCAGAAATGTACAAATGCCTAAAAAAACCCTTTATTTAATTATTTATTTTGCATTATCCTTTCATTGATTACAACTCACTTTAAGGCCCTATCAGACAAATCTACCAAATTTAAAATCATCCCTGGAGCCTCAATGTTCTGAGACAGATGTTTACTAAAAAAAAAAGGTCTTCATAGTTATAGGACATTATCAGATGTGGCTTTGAATCTGCACAAACTGAACTGAGGTCCCGCTAATCAGTCAACAGCACTGCCTGGCACTTTTGCACTAAGCTCTGACATTCTCTTGCTGCAGAGGAGAATGCCCAAGGGCACCGTTGACTAATGGTGGGGGCTCAATTTGCTTCCAGTGGGGATTTGGATAATCCCAGGCTCCCTAAAGCAGGGCTTCCCAAAGTGTGAAGTGTACCTCCCTTAGGGAGGTAAAGACAAGAGTCCAGGAAAGTGTGAAGAACCTTTTAGTTATAGTGTTACAATAAATCCACCTTTCCCTCATTTGGTCTTTAGATTTTTAGGGGAAGTGAGTATATTAAGATTACACTAAAAGGAGGTGTGATGGCAAAAAGTTTTGGAATCTCTGCCCTAAAGCCTTTGGGAGAATTGCTTGCATTATGTCGGTTTCTTTTCACGACTAGCTTTTAAAATCTGCTGAAGCCTTTTGAACAGTTTTATTGCTGGCTTCTTTATGCTGCTCCTCTGTTTTTAACATTTTATTGTTGCTATTTTATTTTAGTCTTCCCTGGGAGCACTTGGGCTAAAGAGCAAGTCACAATATGTTATTAAACAAAACAAAACAAAAAGCTCCAGAAGGCATTTCCACAGAGCATCCACCTATTCAACTTCCCTAATATTGCAGCAACCACTATTCCAGGAGTTTTCCTAGACCGAAGACCAAAGAGCATTTCCATGTTATGGAAATGTACATAACAATTGTCCTTTCTACTAAAAGAAGAAAAACAAATTGAGAAGTTCAGATTTCAAATGGAGGGGGGGAGTTTAACTGCTGCTTCCTAATACTACTCAAGCATTACTTTGAAAGGTTTATACAAATTTGTCTCCATTTGTACACCTTGATCCCTTTCCACAATGTGACCAACGTGAGTTATAAAATATGTTTTGATTTTAATTCTGAATTTACATGTTTTTATTACTGAAATTATGCACTAGGTCCACACAGTGCCGCCCCAAAGGAATAACCCTTATGCTGTTTTTATGGAACTCGAAATTTCTCTTTGAAACATGTAGCTTAACTGAATAAATGTATTCTCTATTTCAGAAAAGATCAGGAGTCAGCATTCCACTCTTCACAATGTTGCTCATTATACTAAAACACAGCTTCTAATTAGTTCCAATAAATATCACAATGTCTGGATAATGGGAATATAGATACTAAAAATAAATGTCTATAAATATTCTTACATACAATTGACAGCAGTCTCATTCCACCACCACCCATGGTAATTTGCAGTCTACTCTGACTCTCTCAAATTTCCAGTCTTTTCTTTCTCACTCCATGCTTTAAGTGTTGGACTTCTCCACAACATCATCGAGATGCACAGTTATGAAAATATTTAGAAACTAGGTGGAAAAAGGCAAATATCTTGCTGGAGCCAAGTGTTAAGCAGTCTTTCTTCCATATATTTACTACTCAAAATACATTTGGTCTGAGAAGAATCTGTTGGCATTTTTAGATTTCTTGACTTCCTAACCACACCCTATGGACATCCCTGCCCATCGGCATTCTTTGCAAATACCTTAGTGATTATCTGAGAGGAAAAGCACTCAATGTTTGATTGATCTATCCACCTCATTTTTGTATGCTTTTATTATCTGACTGCATGGAAAGAATTTGATGGTATTGGTAAGACAGAGATACAACCAGGAGGTTATCTAGCAATTCCTTAGTCTCAAAGCTATGGCGGGGAGGTAGGGGGGGGGAGGGAGAGAGACTCAGAAAAAGTTGAGAAGGAAAGGGGAAAATAGAGATGTGTCTCCTAACCTTTCCCTCTGAGGATTTGCCCATTTCTCTGCAAAGCTAGGGCAGAGGCGTTAGACAGAAAAAGAAACCTCATCAGGGGATCAGAGTGACAGAACTGTCATAAAACAGAGGATCCAGAGAGGATAAAAGAGGATTGGTAAAGAAGAGTAAGGGGGAAAGGTAGAAGAATAGGGTCGGGAAGAGCAAGTTATCTCTTTCCCTTTCTTTCTTTTGCCTCAGGCCCATATCGGCTTTTTCCCTTTTTTTGACTTAACTGGGATGAATTTTAATTGCAGCTTCTCGGCACATTTCATAGGCTGTATATTTTCCACTTGTGTGGAGTGGATTTCCCATTCATCACAGGATTGCAAGCAAAATCCCCAGTGCATTTTAGCTTTATCTTTCAAAGTTAGCTTTGCTTTAAATAAAATCAATAACTTTTGAACCATTTTGGCTGTCTATTACATACTCCCACATATGTTTCAAATCTAATGCTTACATGGCTGCTTGATCCTACCTGTTCACCATATCAATATACAAATTCTGATGGGTAAATACAGTTCACATAGTAATTTTCAGTTCATGCTGTTTGGGGGAACATGGGTACTTGTTTTAGAAATGGTAACAAACAAATCACATGCAAACATTTGGTAGTTTCTTTTTTTTTAAAGCTCAATATTTCACATATTCACTGGTTAATCCCTTTCCTCTTCAAATCCTCTCTTTATCCCACCAGTGATCAAAGTCCTTGACTATTTCTTTGGCTAAACAGCAACATTCAAAATAACCCAACTAATTTGTATTGCCCTCAACATCTACAAAAACTCAGCTGAATCAGTCAAACTGTTTACAAGAGAATTTCACTTTTTTTTAGTAACTGCTGCAAATTCAGTATCATCTTTCACCAATATTACTACAATTCTTCCAGCTTTATATTGGTTCCCTTCCCGCACTAAAACTCTTTCTCTATCTTGGCATTTTAAATCCCCTTTCATTTTCTTGGTTGTCTCTCTTATTCCAATAATATCTTTCTTATCCTTGAAAACACGTCACTCCAATTCAGCAGTCTTATTACATATGCTTCCAGCATTTGTCTAAAAGATATTTTAGCTTTTCTCTTTGCCCTCCTTTACTTTTCCGCCTCACTATCTCCTACAATGCTAATCCCTTCTCGATGGGAAATGGTGTTCCTTCAATCCAAGACTTTTCTTTTTTTTTCTTTTGTACACAGGGCCACTAGTTCAACCTGAATCCCTCAAAGAACTACATAAATTAAAAGAAAAGAAGAAAACAATGATGGGACTTCACTGAGCAATCTGAAGCAATTAACGTGATGTCGAAGAATGAACAGATATTCATAAATTTAACCACACTCAGAGAGAGATCAGGAAAAAAACATAACCAAAATATGGTCTGACCCTGAAAGTGCCTCAGCTATTTCAGTTAATCTAAGTGGTTCTTTATGAGCAACTTGCAAAGACCTGTTCAGTGCAGAGGAATATTTCAAAAATAACAAAACAATGTGTGCTATTAATAAGAACCTTATTAATCCCTAATGGAATTCAATTTCGCCTCAAACAGAATCCAGTTTTCTAGAGGGTTAAATTAATTCTACCCAATCAGGCCTGCCATACGAATGTCTTAAATTAGTCCACTGACCTCTGGGGAAAAGAACTGAGGGGAAAAAAGTGACTAAAAATGCAAGCCTCTTGATTATTGAACCCACTGTCAAAGAGAGAAAGGATATCTTACAGTGGCCAATCCTGGCCCATGCTACTGGCTACTGGCCAATGTTGAAAAGTCTAACATTGTCATGAACTTTCCAGGGATAAAGTCTCTGGGAATAGAAATCAAATATTCCTGAAATTGTGACTTAAGAGCCAATTACTAAAATTTTGGTAGGACTATTTGTAGGAGATGTGATCAGGTTGCAGGCTGTTAGGTACAGCACATCATCGGGATAAGACCTACAGTATAGGTTCATCCAGTTGAGCTAATATATGATTCAGTGACTTTAATCTGTTGCAGGATTTAATACTGGGCTATGTAAAGCCTGCAGTATTTAGTTACTTTGGTTTTCAAAATAAAACTTTGCATACTAATTGATGAAGGATGCAAGTCTTGTATACATATATATATCCCTAAAAAACTGCATTTAAATATTTTTCTACCACATCTCTTTAAAATTATTTTGTGATTTTAGGCCTACATAATACCTATAGCTACCCAATGCAAAATAGCTTTGACTTCTTGGCCTTGGCTTTTCTGTTTCTAGAGCAGGGGTGTCAAACTGCCGTCCCGTGGGTCGGACGCATCATCCGGAAGCCACACCCACCCCATTGCTGGCAATGGCAAAACCATCCCAATACGTTGCGCGATGTCACATGATGTTGCGAGTTTGACATGTCTGTTCTAGAGCATTTCTCGATCTTCCACCTATCCACACACTTCTAACACTATTACAGGATACTATAGAAATTGCCCAGCACCTACTTAGTGTCATTGTCACTCCAGATGAATTTCTACCCTTCAACCACCTCTGTTCATTAATCTACTTTACATTTTTTTTCTCTATATATGATTTGTGTTTAGGCTTCATTTATGAATATAGAGTATGAAGTTATTTTAAGTTTATAGAGAGTTGCTCTGAAAAGTGTTGCATGTAACTCTAGGTTATACAGTGAAGCAAGCTATTTTACTGTTGTCGCTTTTTAAATTATTTTTGTGATGTTATTTATTATTATAACATTTTTATCCTGCCTTTTTATATATTTAACTCAAGATGATGAACATCCTGCTATCTATTTTCCTCACAACAGCAACTCTATTAGCTGAGTTGGGTAAAGAGAGACAGTGACTGGGTGAAAGTCACCCAGTTAGCTTTCATGCCTAAGGCTGGCCTAGAACCCACTCTCTTAATTTCTAGCCCAACATTTTCTCCACAACACCAAACTAATATCTTTTTGATAAATTAGATAGATAAGACAGATATACAGCTAATATATACAGATCACTGATCCTAATCCTAAAATTCTACCTATGGTTTACAGATTATATTCCAGGGAATGCACATCAAGTTTAATAGGAATAATTAGCTTCTCTGCAAGATTGAATCAAATGCTGCTATTTACTTCTTGATTTAGATCATATTCTGGGTTCAAATGTGGCCTGTCTAGTGCTATCCATTAACCTGTTTCTAGTGTAGAATAAAGTGGGTGAGAAAACTAATTTTAAAAGTGGCATATAAATTCCAAAATAAGTGAAACACATGGCTTAGGTCTAAGCTATTTAAAGAACTACCTATTTCCTTACTGTCTACCCAACATATTCTGTTTATTAGTGGTCTGTTTTTTATTGGTCTTACTAGGCTAGCTTTGACATCAACAACAAATTTAGCTTTCTTCATGGTACAGGCTTATAAAATAGAATAAACTGCCACTGTAGTTGAAGCAAGGCCCCTGCTTACCTAATTTAAAGAGAGTGAAAATGTATTTATTTTCACTGACCTTTTAAAACTGTTGTTCTAACTTTTCTGTTCTTTAATACTTTAATTCTTTTGCTATTTGTCAGCCACCTGCATCCATTAAGCAAATGAATGGCAAACATGTAGTCCTTGACTTATGTCACTTAACAACTGTTCAAAGTTGTGATGGGGAGAAGAGAAGAGAAGAGAAGAGAAGAGAAGAGAAGAGAAGAGAAGAGAAGAGAAGAGAAGAGGACACACTATGAATATATAATTAGAAATAAATTACACTGAGTTGAGCAGTTATTTTTAATTCTTGCCACCATGAATATTTTTATACTATGTCCAGACTTGACCAATTCATTGATTATCAAAATAGTTTAGAACAAATTAAAAACACTGATTCTAACACAGACTCTTGAGATATTCTGCTTCTTACTTTTCTCCATTGAGAATCCTGTTCATTTATAGTTACTCTTTGCTTACTATTTTTAAAGTAGTTCACAATCTATGGAAGGACAGGTCTTCCTATCCCAATGCCACAAAGTTTGCTCAGGAGTCTTTGATAAAAATGCAGTAATACAGAAATCCTTGATGGCAGACCATGAGCCTGAGACTGCAGTTTTTTGCTTTTCTATGCTTTTCTTGTAATAAAGAAGTAAATGTTTTGTTCTGTATACTTGAAATTGTCATGCACTTGTCATTAAGCATAAAATATAGAGTCTCCAAAATATTCCAGAGAAGCGGGAAAAAGAAGATTTTACAAATTGGAAAGGACAAGTTTTCTCTTGATAGTCAAACAGTTATGATGTAAAGTGGTCTCATTAAATCATAAGTACTTTAACCTTTTCTTGAAAGAACTGGAAGATTTAAAGATTTATAAAGAAATATTGGCTAAACTAAAAAAAGGCTCACATCTGACATGTATTGAAATGATAATGCTGATTTCAATAGGCATTCTAAGAGCATTTTGCTCCCAAAGGAGTAATTCAAATCCAGTTACCCTTTACATTTTGCATTTCAACTTCCTTTCTAAGGCTTTTAATGTGTGTACTGCCAAAACATGGCAAAGTTATGCAAATCTGATTGAGCTAATATGGATATTATTAAATAATTAGTGATACTGAATATGTAATAAAACATTCCCAAATGGCAGTTCTATAGATGACCCATTTCACTCTAGTTTTGGTAGAAGTGCAAATGACAACATACATCTCTTAAGACTCTTCAGAGTTCATGATTTCTTAATTCATTTATAGAAGGAAATATATAAACAAACATTAGGAAAACAGCAAAATAATCTAATTTTACATGATAGCCACTTCTAATACTGTACAGTAGGACTGTGTAATGCTTTAGATTTTTAGACTCCAAAAAAGTGCTTTGGAGAACATAGGAACTTGAAAAATAGGACTTTTCTGCAATTAAAACAGCTGAATTGATAAAGCTGCTTTAAAGAGATATACATGGGTGCTACATTTGTTCTGAAGCATCTTTTTGGAAGACAGACTGAAGCACTACATGGCTCTTCTGTATCATTATAATTCCATATTTCCTGCACAGAATGTTCTATCTATCCTCTCTTACTTCAGCTTTTACCTTAGGTCTAGTTAATAAATTCTGTAGAACCTTTAGATCTAAACCCTTATGCTAATTTTAGACCCTCTAGGTTCACAGTGGAGCTACTGAATACTACTACTTCATGGCATTTGCTCATAGTACCAGTACAGAGGTCAGCTTTCAATTTTATGTGCTATTATGTCAGCCCCAAAGGAGATACTAACTCACTGAGTATGACACTAATGATTGATTATGAGTTATATGTAGCTGTGTCCTTCGGCCAGTGGAACAGTTTCATTATTTTGAACACCTAAAAGCTGCCTAGGATGCACAACATTCTGTACACAAGCCTTTTTTTTCCCCTAAGAAGTGACATACGGAATCTGAAAAGTACTGAAATTTAGGAATATGCTGTAAATGCATATAGCATCTTGAGTGGTGGATTAGAGAATCAGTGCTATTACACACTGATCTCATACTTGTTAGGTATTTAATCCAGAAACTTTATATCTTCTCATTCAACCTAGAACCTTTTTTTATAAGGCAAATGCTATGTTCAGCACAGCTAAGTATCTTGTGAAATATTTCAATACCTATTTTACTGCTATGCTTGCTTGCTTTACAATCCCGTGATGGATATTATATGCAGGAATGAACACTGGTCATTGTTAAAACTCTGTTAGAAGCGCAGTTTGAAATAAAGAAATGTATCATCCTTTGTCCCTCACTTTATCATAATATTTTAAGTTAAATTCTACATTTTAACATTTGTTCAGAGGTGCCCCTCTCATATAACACAAGAGTTTAATACTGATGCTAAAGGTTATTTATTTATTTTACTCACCTGCACGCTAAGATGATTCCATTTCTTCACCAGAATTCTCCCCAGTGTCATTACTTTTATCGGTAGCTGCAGCCCATTTATAGTGTGATAATAAAACACTGTCTCTTTCTCAGAAATTGTAAGCTTGAACACAGTCTGCCCATGAACAATTTTCTCCACCATACACCTTTGGAAACAATAAAGAAAACAACACCAAGGGTGAACTTCTGGAAGAGCAGTGGGATCACTAGAGAAATAGGTGGGGGGGGAGTAGTGATGCAGGTGTGAGTAACCAGGTATTTATAAAACAGGAATTAAGTTTAATAGAATTAAAGTCAAATAAGTTATCATGGAAGGTTTCTGCCGGAATCTTTTAAGCCTCTGTTTGAGGCTCTTTCTCCTCATCAAATTTATATAAATAACCTGGATTTGCAAGTTTCAATGGGTCAAAACTAATAAGATGATATTTTCAACACAGATGTTTATAAATTTAAGGCTGAGGTACCAAAAAACTTAATAATAAACATCCCCATATGAGCAGGATCTACGGATATCACATATGCTAAAAAAAAAAGCTAATGCTAATCATTCAGTCAACAGAAGCATAATATCTGGGCCGCTGGAAGCAACACTGTACTCTTGGTACAATTTAAAGTCAGTGACACATTGGGCTATCTGCAGAGAACACTGATGATACTGGCAAAAAATTTCTAATATGAACAAAGGAGCTAAACATTTTCAGGGTTTAGTGCAGGGTTAAAAAAAAATTCAAGATAACAGCCCTGATGGTGCAATTGAATTTCCGCTTGTTTTTTTTATTTATATTACACATATTAGTCTGGAGAACATAAATGATAGGCAAAATAATAACCTTCCAAATTCTAAAATACTGGCATTCACAAGACAGTGTAGAATTTGTTCTGCTTCTCTCTAGAATCAACAATGGAAACTGCGGTCAAGCACGTTAGAAGAAACTTCCTCATAACAAATATTGTGTTTCAGTGGACATGTTGCTTTGCGGATTTTTTTTCTTTGTTTTTGGAACTTTAAGCAGAGTTTGGATAACCATATGTCAGGAATTTTGTAGTGGTAGCCTGTACTGCTGATACTTCTTGGTCATAGCACTGATTTAGGCTAAAACCACTTGAACTCCATGNTGTTAATGATTTTAAAGTTTCAGGGGATTTTTAAGGATAATTTTAATTGATCGGCCTATTTAAATATTTCTTTTTAATTCGGCTTTTAATTATTGTATTTGTATTGTAGTTTTATGAGGCTGTTAGCCGCCCTGAGTCCCATGAGGAGAAGGGCGGGGTATAAATTAAATTATAAATAAATAAATAAATAAATAAATGTAGCACATTCAGTTCTGTTAGGTAATAAACTGCAGCCACTGTTTTCCAACATCGGTTGGGTGAAGTCACTACCTCACTTTGCCACTTAATAACTAAGATAGTGTCCATGGGACTGTATCCAAATGTGTACTAAAGATAGTAATTAATACTGATAATTTGATAATTATCAAACTGATACTACCACATCCAACATTGCACAAGCAGGCTTTTCTTTATTCAGGCTTTCAGTTGCCCTATTTGAGCCGGGCTGGCGCAGTGGTTAGAATGCAGTATTGCAGACTAACTCTGCTCACTGCTAAAATTCGATCCTGACTGGCTCAAGGTTCACTCAGGCTTCCAACCTTCTGAGGTGAATAAATTGAGGACCCAGATTGTTGGGGGCAATATGCAGACTCTGTAAACTGCTTAGAGAGGGCTGTAAACCACTGTGAAGCAGTATATAAGTATAAGTGCTATTGCTATTTCTCTTGCATGCCCTCAAGTTCTCTTCCAGACACTGAGCCAATCTTCCCTGGAAGATATTCCCCCTTGTAGGAATAAACAAAACAGGGGAGAATCTTTGCAATTGAGTGTTGTTCTATCAGCAAATGAATGCAATGTAATATAATTCCATTATATTGCAATGCCATATCAGCACACAATAAAACATTTATTCATAAAATGTTCCAACTTTTCTAGAATTATTTTTACATTAGTTCAAGGTTATAGGGCATACTATTTCAAAGATAACTTTGTTGTTTTCCCACTGCAGACCTATGCTACTCTTTTCAGTTAAAAATAGTCACGATTCTTGCCCACATACTGGCTTGTCACTAACTCACTTTTAATCAGACAAGATAAATGAAGTTTGACCATTATTCTCTTTCAGTAATGATTCTGATCCCATCAATTATTTGTCAACAGAATTTTAAGTGAACTCTGCAATC
>NW_015387786.1:224725-296148 GCF_001527695.2 Protobothrops mucrosquamatus | reverse complement strand
CTGGATTTATTCAGTTCCTGGATAAACAATAATTGGATAATCCAAAGTTTATTAATTTTGCTTATCTAAAAACAAATATCTCCATATGTGGACCCTAACAAGTGTCCTACCTTTAACAAAGGATGTGACCCTGATGTATAATACTTTAAAATCCATAAAGTTTTCACAAATATATGATTTACAACTAATTTCCCATCTGTTGAAAGTATGTCAATCTTGACAAAACATAACTACAACAATGACAGTAAACCTTTTAAGAAAAATTTGACTTCATATCAAGGTATGATAGGAAGGGAAGACCTTCCTAGCCATATTAAGATGTGCATTATTGTCCTAGTTTGCTTTTTAAAAAAATGAAAAAAAAATCCATCCTGTTCAATTACTGTACTAAGCATTAATTCTCATTCAAATCCAGCTTGGCATCTGCTAATTATATGAATATATCCATGCATATTTTATAGTTAGAAATTCTAAAATTAATAACTAGATCTACTAGAATGTCTCTGTCCTATCCAAGTCCAGTCATTTTTATGGTGATGAAGGCAGAAACAGCATTGATTGATTCTTTTCACTCTGGCCATCCATAATTCCATTTTAATTCTTAACACTTGTGGAACACCTATGACAGAAGACAATGGTAGTGGAGGCTTCATTATAACAAGGAGAAGCCCTTCGATAGTGCAATTATTTTCATGAAAGCTTTCTCTATACACATAGCAGGACCCTACATAAATCCAATGCCTTCCGTGGACCACTGAATTATATTTCCTTCCTTCCATCCATCCTTCTTTCCTTCCATCTGTCCGTCCTTCCTTCCATCCTTCCCCTTCTCCCATCTCAGCAAATTACTCTGGGTATGGAACAATCTTAAAAATAAAAACAATGACATGACATTTACAAAAATTAAAATACATAGCCAAGAGATATACATCAGTAACTAACACAACCAGGAGATGGATGCCTTCACACATGTGGGGTTAAAAGTCTGGACACAAAACTAGGACTTTGGGGCATTACAAAAGACCAGCATGGGGCAATGTTCTAGTACTATCGTAGAAAAAACTTGTCTTCTGACCTTTTGGTGAATATTTCTTAGCCTGCAGCACCTGGAGCATGCCAGTCCTGCTGGCCTGGATCAGACAGGTAGAAACAATTTAAGGGACAAAATGGCTCCTTAAGTTCTCAGGTCCCAAACCATGGAAAGGCTTGAAATATGGCAACCAGCACCTTGAATTTCATTCAGAAGCACATGGGCAACCAATGCAACTCATGAAGTATGTTGTCACATTTACTACCCCTGCTGCTGCATTCTGCATCAGTTGAAGCTGCTGAATACTCTTCAAGGAAAGACCCTCATACAGTGCATTAAAGTAATCCAGATGGAAGGTCACAAGAACATAAATCAAGCCCTATGTCACCCCAAAATTAGAGGCTATGATCTGAATCTTTTCCCCATCAACACTGATTGGAACCAGCCCTAAAGGAAGGAAGAGAAACAGCACAACATAGTTCCACCTAGCCTAACTTCCAGAGTCAGTCCAAAAGGATACTATGATTGGTAGTATTGAAAGCTATTGAGAGGTCAAGAAGAATAAAAATGGATGCACCACCCCCATCCCACTTTCACCAAATCAGTACCATCCTGATCACATGTCCAAGTCTGAATCCTAACTGAAAGGGATCCATATAATCTGTTAATCCATAGCCCTCTGAAGGTGCAGTTTGACCACCACATTCTCCACAACCTCATCAAAATGAGAAGTTTGAAGACTGGATGAGAATTGTCCAGACTGCTTGACCAAGTAATGGGTCCTTGAGAAGAGAGCGCACTATTGCCTCTTTAAGGGCCAACAGGATTATCCCCATTCTTTATATGGTTAATTACTTTAAATACATCATTCATTTTTCTGTTTCTATATTGCTTTAAAATCAGAACATCGATACATCAAAAATGTAAATAAGTGTAGAAAGTTAACAACTGCCTAGGAAATGCTTTCTATTTATTAAATTTAGTCTCTTTGCTAACCATTGGGTTGTTGAATCATTGAATTCTATGGCAAGTAAGGGACTTGGTAAATACACATCTCCCAAAAACACAAGTTCTTTTAATTACAAATAAAAACAATACAATTTACAATAGCAATAAAAAGCATCTCCTGACAGAGGACACTGTTTGAGAGTAAAGCAGTATTAAATATATGCCTCACCTAGATTCCATCTATTTTAGCTATCAAACTTGTCATGCATACCTGAAATTTGATAATAAATTTTGAATATAGGATTGCAACTAATAGTTAACATAATGTAACTTAAGTAGCCTTAACTTCTGTACTAATGTAGTGCCAATTTATGAAAATTCAACCTTTTATTTAAATACAAGTTTCAAATTAAAGTATTAAATGTTGTTATTTATCTATTGGATCTACATCTCTCCATTTGTTCAAATGTTCAAGGGCTATACATAGAATTTGTTTTCCAGTTGTATCCCTATTATAACAACTTGATTAGGTTGAGAAATCATGGTTATGTTAAGAAATATTAAGAAATGGGGCCATTCAAGCTGGATGTTATAGAATTTATTACCAATGTCTCCCTCTCACTAACTGGCTACAGGATAAAACACTTCTTGTCCTATAAAGCCTCAACAGTCAGCAAATAATTTAAAAAAAAACACCTTATTAGAGTCTTTTATACCTAAGCTTTAAAAACATTCATACACAATTCAGTTTGCTTCCAATTAAATCATTTAAGCATAGCTATGGCTCTGAAATTCAAAACACATTAGGGTGCCCACTCAATGTGGACCCCAGGATCAGCTGCACAGATTCTTCACTCTCATTTATGCTGCAGTCTTCCATTCACAAATCCCCCTCCCCCCATTTACAGGCACTTCCACACAGATCCATATAGAATTTACTTGGTTTACAATCAACAAGAGGATAACAAAATAGCATGTTGATGCTTTGCAGGCACTTGTAGACAAAAAATACATGAAAAGATATAAAATTATTAAACAAGTTTATAAAAAAACAAGTGAACATTAAATGGCAATAATGATAGAGCAGAATTGGGCAACCCTTCTGAAAATTACGATGATTGTTGACTAAGAAAAGAAAAACATTTTGTTCATTTGCTATACTGTATTTGCTAATAAGGAACACTAACTCAAGTAGAATGGGTCACCTAAAAACATCTCTGAGACTGATACTATTTCCCACAATGAGCAGGTATATGGTCACCCATGCCTGGGATTATTATTAAACTTTCTCTCCAGTAACAAAGGCAGAAGAACATCATAATGCAGGTATGTCAAACTTGCAACATCACATGACATCCCCATTACCGGCAATGGGGTGGGCGCGGTTTTGGCGTGGCACATCTGGCCCGTGGGCAGGCAGTTTGACATGCCTGTCATAATGTAAGGAGTGTAAGGATTCTCTTATGAATTACATATATGGTATTGGCTAGATACGTAGCATGGGAGAGAGAGCTTCCAAACATGCACTATACAAAGTGGAGAAAAATCTTGTGAATATTGCTATCAAGAGTGCATTGCTTCAGCAATGTCAAGGCTCTTTTGAGGCAAATCAAGGTCAAATACTGAGCTAATAAAGAGTAAAATGTTATATTACAATCTATACCTGTCTCCCATGGTGACAAACAACTATCCTGTAAACACAGACAGCTAGTTTAGTCTAGTGGTGAAGGCACTGAAATAGGAATGGGGAAATGTGACAGGAATTTTGGAGACAATCATTACTTTCATTTTGTCATACTTGACAAACCTTTCCTTTCTACAAGGAAAAAGTCCAGAGGGTTTGCTTTGGTCCCAGGTGCATTGTACAGAAGATATAGTCACCACATAAGAGAACTGAAGCAGTCCTTATGGTCAAACATTGAGTGAAACTCATGTTTGTCATGGCCTACACAGAGAATTAATATTAAACTTCAAAAACGTTCTTGATGCATCACTTTTTGAATAGAGATTGAATGTCTGATGCTCTAAGGCAGACATGTCAAACTTGCGACGTCACGTGACGTTGCACAATGTATCGGGGCAGTTTTGTCATTGCCGGCAATGGGGTGGGCGCGGCTTCTGCATGATGCGTCCGGCCCATGGGCCAGCAGTTTGACACCCCTGATATAAGGAGCTATAAAGAACCAACAACTTCTTAATCAACAAAAGGATTTATCAATCAATTGAGAAATAAGCTAATTTTTTCCTTAGTCTATCTCTGGATATTCACTCTAAAAGCTGGCTTTAATCAAAAACTGTCCTTCCTTGTAAAATGCACACAGGTAGGAACACAAGCATGCAAACTGAAACACATAGGCCTCTGTGGATGAGACAAAGTAAGTATCTAATCTTCTACTATCCATGAGCACAGAGCAACAGTTAAAACATTTCCTCATCTACACTGTCAGGGAATGGATGGCTGTGAAAGTTGGACCATAAGAAAGGCTGAGCGCAAAAGAATTGAGGCCTTTGAACTATGGTGCTGGAGAAGACTCCTACGAGTCCCCTGGACTGCAAGGCGATCAAACTGGTCAGTCCTAGAGGAGATCAATCTTGACTGCTCTTTAGAAGGCCAGATCCTGAAGTTGAAACTCAAGTATTTTGGCCACCTAATGAGAAGGAAGGACTCACTGGAGAAGAGCCTAATGCTGGGAAAGATTGAGGGCAATAGAAGAAGGGGACGACAGAGAATGAGGTGTCTGGATGAAGTCGCTGAAGCAGTAGGCGTGAGCTTAAATGGACTCCAGAAGATGGTAGAGGACAGGAAGGCCTGGAGGAACATTGTCCATGGGGTAGCGATGGGTCAGACATGACTTCGCAACTAACAACAACAAGAAGGAAGCAATTCATACAAAGATAATTATGTTAATCTATTACTGCTCTGACACCAAAATGCACGAGACATCCCAAATCTGATTCTATCATGTCTCATATTACTAGAGATCAACTTCTGGACTCAGTCACTGTAAAGCTGTCTGCCCATTCCACCTAGTCCATGTTGCACATAATGTTCCCTCATATCCACATTCCAAAACAGGACACAAGATGATGATTACTGATCAAACTTCTCAACAGGAAATAAATGTGACAGTGTCCTATTTTATGTAATGAATAAATGAATGATAAAGAACACCATATTCTTAGATTATAGGAAAGATGAATGAGTTGTAACAACACTAAATAATAATGCAGAAGGCAAAAGCTCAAAATAATTAGTCCAAGGTGGTTATTGTGCACAACTGAGAATATTGATCTTAAATCTATATTCCATTATATTTAGCTGGTTACTATTTTGTTAGGCCAAGGATTTCCATGGCCAAATTATATCTATTCCCTATCTGCTCATAGAAAAAGTTCCCATCCACTACAATAGCCATTTCCACCTGCCACAATGAATGCAGCAGCCATAAACTGAGCATCATAAACACTCAGCATTGAAGAGGGAGAGAGACCATAGTCCCCAAATACTTCTAGGAAATGTAAACAGCTGCTTAAATCACCAAAAAGTAATTTTGACTGAGGCAGGTGTTACCTGGATTAAGCTACTACAAGTGAGCTTCCATGGCTACCTATTGACTAACTAGTTCTCCTTCATTCAACATCATACCTGCTATTTAAAATAGAAATGATAACAGTAGTTCATAAATGAAGTTTGATAATTAGCAAGAAAAAGAATAGCAGGCATGTAGTGCAATCAAATAAGTAATCCACAAATGTTGCCTAAAGTGAAACAGTCAAGAAGTATTTCTAAGTTTACATAAAATCAGAGTTATAACATTAGAGTGCCATTTGCTTTATGTGACCCTCCCAAAAAAGAAATTCTGTCCATTATCATGTTTGATTTTACTGGTTGAGTAACCATCTGTCAGCTACTTACATTACACCTTCTTTCTCAGGTTTCAACCATACAGTTAAAGTAAATGAAATAGCAAGCTTCCGAGGACGAGGAGTGGAAAAACAATCCTTTTCACCATGAAAAATAATACTTGTGTTGCTAAAAGATCCAGGAGGCACATCATTTTGATCTTGCTGGATAACATTGCCCAGGCCTTCTGAGAGAATGGCAGCATAGGAAGCAGGAGATGATCTATACGGACACTTCTGAATGCAAAATTGCCGAATACAGAAGTTAATACTTTCAACAACAGCTGAACTTTGACAAAAAGTACTCCTTTCTGGCAGTCCACAGGTAGCTTGGGTTGGCACAGTGGAAATGTTCTTGAAAGCACCCACATTTTCAAGACTTGGGAAATGTCCCTGTGAACTGGCGAGAGGTAAGGTTATATAATAAACGGTGATGGATGTTTCAATGGCATGAAGCAGGAAACCACAGTGCAGAACCAGGCAAATCATGTTTATAGGCAGGCTGCTTCTTGATAAGGCACCCTAAATAAATAATGACGACTGAATCAGTAGAAATGCCCTTGGGCAGCTAGTTGAGAGATGATGCAGCATTTCTCCTTAATTTGAAATTCTGACAGTGTTTGAGTTTCTTAAGTCGAGTGACATATACTTGGAGAACGGTAATACCTAGAAATAATACAAAAATATTTAAAGGGAATTGGTGCTTTATACCATAAACAGATATACATACAATTCAGGCCAGACTGACCTAGATCTGTCAGGGAGGGAAAACCAATTGAAACTGAAAAGTCACTTGCAAATCTTGACATATTCACTACAATAGTATATCTCTTGACTTATACTGTATGGTAATAACACCATGTAAATGAGGTGGCATGGCTGTCTAAGACAAACAGATAGCATGCAACTTCCTTATTTATCAGTACAGCAGGATTGTTTTAAGAGAGACGATAGAATATTTTTAAATTGAAATGTTCCATGAATATCTGAAACAACTTCACATTCTGCTGTACATTAAAAACTCTTCTGATTCCAGCTGTAGAGCCACTAAAACTCACTTAGTTACTTCACAGCTTTATCAGTTCTGTATCTGAAATATGCAGACACTTCAGCTATACAGTATTTAATAATTGGATTTATGCCGCGACAAGCAAAGCAGCTAGCAATCTATTTATAAATGTGTACCTAATCCATTTTAAAAAGAAACTCAAAAAGTTAAAGGTAGAAACATACAACTTTAAATTTGCAAAGTATTTTGTGTCTTACCCCAATTGTCCATTTCACGCAGCTCCTTTTAGCCTTCAGCAAAGCTGATTAAACGGTATCACCATCTGTCCTGTTTGACTGTCTTCCTAGTAAAACTCTGCTCTTTTCTGACATTGAAGATAGAGCCTATGTCTGATATACAGGTAAAGCTAATGCCACATCACTGTAAATGATAAGTACCTTTTACTTGTTATTTAACTGAGGAGCCAGACTACTCAAATGTTCAGGTTAATAACTGGCTCATATGTCAAGAGGGCTAGGTTTGGTTACCTGGCAACTCCAGTAATTCCTTTCAGCTGGCTTGATAGGACATAGTAGAAGCAACACTTCTGTACAGGTGAAGGTCAGGCTGTAAGCAGTTTAAGTCGGATGCCAGAGAACTGTCTGCTTATTTCTGGCTCTTTAACAGCAGGGGGAAATGGCTGAAGTCCCCAGGGCAGCTGCCATTTGAAGGTAGCAACCTCAATCTAATCCTGGGCTGTTTGGGGCTGTGTTTCAACATTTTCTATCTACTTTCGTAGATAGGTGGGAGGGAAGGAAGGAAGGAGAGACAAAACAATGGCAAACCCCACCAGAATCAAAGAGTAAAATATTTAATAAAGTCATGGGCAGGACATGCACAACTAATAGGCTCTTATGTTCTCTTCTTGCCCTCAGGTTTTCAGATTCTCATGTCATATGTCTTGCTTCAGAATAAGTGAACTGTTAAACTGGCAAGCAAGGCTTCCTTCCCAAAAGAAAGGGAATTTCTCAATATTTTCTTCTGTGGCAGTGAAATAAATTATTATTCATGATTTGCAAATGTATTTGTGATATTTGAAATTTTCTTGTCTCTCAAATGCTAGAATAATATGAATATGAATAATGGGAATTGTCAGGACCAACTCAAGGCATTCCACAATGGCTTTTCTCTCCTCTGAGGAAGGAAAACTGTAATGTTGAAATAATAATAACGGAATGATGGAAACATAATCAAGGCCATCAATTCGCAGGCAGTACCAATAATTTGGTACAATGCAAGAATAATCACTGGCATTCATATGGATGGTGATAATTTTTTCAAACAATTTCCATGGAATGGTCTAGTGCGCTGTGTTGTGTAGGTTTTGTTTTGTTTTGGTTTTTTGTGGTTTTTTTTGCTATTTATAATTACTTTAATTTAGGGTAAGCACACAAGTTATTAAAATACATTTGTAATTGAGGAAATGGGCATTCAAATTGTAAAAGAGGCTCAGTATAAACGAATACCCACATGTAAAAAAACCAACTTCATTTGATTTTTTTTTCCTGCAGTGTCTGATCTGGAAAACAGCCTTGAGTTTAGAGTGAAGAATTAGATGACTAGAGTGCTAAAACAAAACCACATCTAAGCAAATTTTAAGTTACGTTTCTGCAGTGTCTATCTGGAAAACAACCTTGAGTTTAAAGTGAAGAATTAGATGACTAGAGTGCTAAAAAAAACAACCACATCCAAGCAAATTTTAAATTAACTCAAGGAGGCAACCAATAAGATTAGAAGTTGAACTTTTTGGCCAAACTTTTCTTCTGAAGATGTATTGCTAACAATAAAGACATTTCTAAGACTCTATAAACCTAGGCAATCTATAGAAAGACTTTACTACACTCAGGAGTATGTTTGGGGTATTGCATTCATGCTTGAGATGATTCTTCACATTCCAATATATGGATTAGACATGCACTGCTACAATCAAGACACCGTGGTATAATGAAGAATTTGTTTGGCACACTAAAATTTTGCCTGAGTTTTTTTGTATTTTGCTATTGTCATCTGGGATTTTCCCCCCTTAATTTTCCAATCTATTATATGGTCCTCAGCAGTGGTGGGATTCAAATATGTGAACAACCAGTTCTCTATGTGGATGCCGCTTCTGGAAGTCCATTCTGGACCTAGGCAACAAAAAATTAGCTACCGGTTCTGCCAAAGTGGGACGAACTGACTGAATCCCACCACTGGTCCTCAGAGTTCCATGATCTCCTACTGAAGGACCAATCAGTCAATCTCTGATAGGTTTATTGAGTGGTTACCGATAGTCCTCAACTTATGACCAGTTGCTTAGCAAACATTCAAAGTTACAACAAAGTACCCTGGGGGTATTTAAGACCCAGATTCAAAATTCCAACAGCTGTTCCCACTCCATAGTCATGTGACTGCACTTTGGGTGCTCAGCAACTGGTCTGCATTTACAGTGTTTGCAGTGTCCAAGGATCATGTGACCATCTATGCAGTGGGGTGCCCCAGTGTTCTGTTCTGGGCCCAGTGCTCTTGAACATCTTCATCAATGATTTGGATGAGGGGATAGATGGGTAACTCATCAAATTTGCAGATGACACCAAGCTGGCAGGAATAGCCAACACTCCAGAAGATAGGCTTAAGATACAGGAGGATCTTGACAGACTTGAACAGTGAAAAAAGTAAAGCTCCACATTTAAGCAAGAAAAACAACATGCACAGGTATAGTATAGGTGGTACCTGGCTCAATAGTAGTAACTGTGAAAGGGATCTCAGAGTCCTAGTGGACAATCACTTAAATATGATCCAGCAGTATGCTGCAGCTGCCAAAAAAGCCAACACAGTGCTAGGCTGCATTAACAGAGGGATAGAGTCAAGATCACATGAAGTGTTAATACCACTTTACAATGCCTTTCTAAGGCCACACTTGGAATACTGCATCCAGTTTTGGTCATCACGATGTAAAAAAGATGTTGAGACTCTAGAAAGAGTGCAGAGAAGAGCAACAAAGATGATTAGGGGACTGAGGGCTAAAACATATACAGAACGATTGCTGGAATTGGGTATGTCTAGTTTAATGAAAAAATGCACTAGGGGTGACATGATAGCAGTGTTCCAATATATCAGGGGTTGCCACAAAGAAGAGGGAGTCAAGCTATTCTCCAAAGCACCTGAAGGCAGGACAAGAAGCAATGGATGGAAACTAATCAAGGAAAGAACCAACCTAGAACGGAGAAATTTCCTGACAGTCAGAACAATTAATCAGTGGAACAACCTACTCCAACACCGAAAGTTTTTAAGAAGAGATTGGACAACTATTTGTCTGAAATGGTATAGGGTTTCCTTCCTGAGCAGGGGGTTGGGCTAGAAGACCTCCAATGTCCCTTAATGACCTCAAGCCTCAAGAAAGATTGCAGAATCAGATTGGTCACATGAGTGACCATATTTATGACCATCACGAATTAAGACTATGATGTGCAGGCTCCATTATAACTCAAGGACTACCTATAGTTGGCTGCTATCTAACTAATTTAGAATCACTTAACTATGCATTTATTAGCACTCCATGTTGGGATAACTTTAGAAAAACAATCTAGAGTAGATAATTTTGTTTTATTTGATAATGAAAACATTGACTCAATGTACAGCTATTTGGGAAAAAGTCCTTTAGAACTTTTGGAAAAGAAATAAATACTAAAAATATCCATATCAAACCCCCATATATAAGTTATATAGTTCTAATTATTCTATCTTGGTGTTATTTATACTGTAAAATGTGGCAGAGAAAAGTAACTAAGATTATTACAAAGAACAACTCATCTGGGAAGAAAAATTACTGCACTTGGGACCTTTTAGATCAGGGATCCCCAACCCCTGGTCCATGGCTGCAGCATGCCAGCAACCGGTCCACGCAAACAAGCAAAGCCCCATCTGCGGAATGCAGGCAGTACATGAAATCATGCCCCCTCTGGTCTGTGGAAAAACCTCTCTCCACGTAACCAGTCCCTGGTAACCAAAAGGTTGGGGACTTCTGTTTTAGATCAGAAAAAGCAGAGAAAGATGTATTGCAGAGAAATATGTAAACATATTTGATGTGAAGGATATACCTAAGTTATTCTATCATTACCATTGAACTAAGGTAAATGATTTATAAATTCAAAGCAAACAAACAATATTTTATGCACCAAATTTAATGGTAGAACAGATTTCTTCATCACTGCATGTCAGGAAACATATGCATCTGTCGTTTGGGGATGGTTGCATAGGTGTTCCATTTATATTTCTGCAAATGTAACATTCTGGCTAGAGGGCACTCAAAAAGCAAAACATAGATCAGGAAGTCAAATTAACAACATGCAGTTGCAATTTGGGAGGTGTGCAACCTATGCTTACCCATCAACCCCTTCGGAGCATAGATATGTGGCGACCCCTAGAGGAAGTTGTGGGCAACTCTAAATCAGCCTTTATACTATAATTTTCTTCAGCCACCACTAGAGAGCTTTAAAATGACATACAAATAATGAGAAAAATGCTATTAATTATAAAGTCATTGTTTATTATTTTAACATATTCTTTCTAATTTCAGAGTCAAAATGCTTCTGATCAACAGCTGCTAAGGGGCCTAAGAGTTTTGGTATCTTGCTCTGGATTTCCTGCTAGCATCTGTGGGACAGTCTGCTGGTCTACATAAGCCTCTGACAGATCCAACCAAACCAATTTACATTTTCTTATAAATTTCTTCTATGGATTGGAGTTCCTTAGTCAGTTACTTAGACATTATGGATAGGCTAGATTCCTTTGCTCTCAGTCAGCATCCTGATGAACTGTCATGCCTCCATCAGAGCCTGAATCTGCAGAGGAAAATGAGTTGGAAAGGGACCCTATGGAGGTCGAGGGAGAGGTGTCTGTGGTTTCAGAGTAATGTGGGGAAGAGCAGGCCGAAGCAGGCCAGGGCCCTTCAAGATTGGGACAGGATGAACAGGAGAGACAGAGTTCAGGCAATGAGCAAGGGCCACCCCCACCTGATCCCAGAGCATGGAGAGTGGAGAGAAGGAGGGAACAATGCAGGAAGGCTCAACTACTCGGGAGGAGAGCGTCCCGCCCCTCTCCACAAGGCACACCTGGAGACTGAGATTTAAGGAGATGCTGTGGAGAGGCATTTGTTGGGAACAAACACTGATTCCTTGGAGTTTTGCGTGTGTTGTTGCTGATCTCTTGTTCTGTGACTTCTGCTTGGAAACCTGAAAAGTCTGACCATTGGACTGGCTGACAACGTTGCTTGGATGTTCAAAGATCTCAGACTGTATTTTGGCTTCCCTTTTGAAACTGCTCAGGCAAGTGTGTATTCACACAGACTCGTTAGGTTTATGATGTATGTGTTATTCCTTGTTATCTCCATGGCCTTGAGTAAATTCCTCTCCAATCAAAATACTTGCAGCCAGAAGCGGCTGAAGGTGTTTGTGTCTTCCTTTGTTTAGAAGGAAACATGGGAGCATTTGGGGAAAATTTGGAGCAATTAAAGGGCAGTTTGAATTGCCAGCTGACTGCATTGCCTCTGTGCTGTGCCCTGGGTCATCACATGAACAATCAAGTACTACATCACAAAATTTTCCTCTCAATAGCCAAGCATATGGATGTCTTGATTGCATTAGAAACTACAGAATCATATATTCCTGATAGTTCATATTCCCCAAATTATTGCTCAGTGACATAATTAATAAATTATATCCACAGTATGATGTATCCTTAAAAAGGGTAACTAATAAACGTTGCAATTTTCTTGCCGAACATAATTTTCTGCTTGGTGTAAGTTCTCGAGCATAATTGATTTTCTTGAAGGCAACGAAAATTTTCAAAATGACAGCGGGAGCCCTCTTTCATTAGATTTATTTAAGAAAATCCGTAATACATTAAGCAAGTATTGACTAAATGACCTCTAAATGTGCTTAACTCTATGATTGTATAACATGAGTCCTTGTTTCTAAAGATACTTGAAAAAAATTATGTGGAGGGACTCTCTGATAATTTCAAGTAATACAATCAATTCTAGCAGTACATTGGACAAATGACCATCTCATCCTGAGCTGCTGAGAAAAGCTTAAGAATCAAAATCATCCTGGGCAGAGCAGGTTATTTGCAAAACATTACCAAAAGTGAAAGATGGGAGAGAAATTGGAGAGAGGAGAATAAGAGCTTTCTGCTCCCTTTGACTATATTTTTCCACTCCAGTCACTCCTCAGCACTGATGGTCTCTGTTAAAAATTCTGAGATGAGAGGATGTTCATAGTTTGTATTTGACCTCTGGAAATACTGTCTTTTTTAATATTAGAATTAAAACTGAACAACTCAATTCATAATTGATCCTTCCCATCCATCAATTTGGTTTTGTATTCTGTTCACCAAATTTTAGCTCTTTCCAAAATTCTAATAATGTGTTTACTATTCAGAGTTTATTGCACTATTTTACATATAGGAATAGATTGTTGTAGATGCTGAAGCAGTGACCTTCAACATTCATGTTGTCCTTGCTACTAACCCAAGTCTTATAGCAGCATTTCTTCTTTGTTAAGTCATTTTATTCCTAAAAAAATTACTTTGTAGAACATGTTGGATTAATTTCAATAAGTCATCCAATAAAAATTCTGGAAACACTGATGCTAAAAAATAAATCTTCCAAGTATGTACATTTTAAATAGTTGGAAAAGAAGCTGAGTACTGACAACACAGAAATAATAATTTGTGCTTAAAAGGGAAAGAAATTCAGTAAAATTAAGGAGATAAAAAGTTTCTCAAAGAGCAGAAGGTAGCAGTAGCAGGAAATATTTAATGGATCTGTTAAGAACCTTTTAATAGCTCTGAAAATTCTGTTCAGCACACACAGCATCATTCAGCACCAGTATTTCCTTTGTGACTAAAGAAGCAAACTGAAGCTTTTATTGAAACTACATGATTTTGAAGAAACTCTTCCTCTAATAAAGTACAGAATTTCTTTCCATCATTACAGTAGGACAAACTGTGAAAAAAATCTCCAGGTAACTGAATCCTAAAGTAGTCTGGTAGGACAATAGTTGGATTTTCCCTATTCTATCACACAAGTCAAATTTGTGTGTGTTTCTTTGGCCTGTCTATATTTCCTAATCTGTTGAAGACAGCTAATTTTGCTTGTTTGAAACCAACAACTCAAAATTGAAACCTATGGGTTTAAAGTTGGATATTGAATCATAGATACCTCTTATTTTTTACTCTATCCAAATTCAGTTTTATATTATAGTTACAACACTTAGTTTGTCTGGCTATCTAGCTATCTAGATGGAATGATTATTAGAAAAGTAAAAACCCCTTGTCTAATCTGGGGGCTGGCACTATTACTAATTTGTTTGAAAAGAGACTGCATTCTTCTTGGGTTCAACTGTTCAGCTTTCCCTGGCAATCTAGCATATATGTTCTACGAAATATCCGTTGATCACAAAAGTGTTTTATTAAATACATCTGAACAACATAAAGCACTCTCTAATTGTTCCGCCATCTTTCCCTTTACAATGTGCAACAATCCAGTTGCCAATATGGTTTGGGACTAAAACTAAATCTAATATTTTATTATGGAGTGGCTATATTAGAAAGACTTTTCCTTGGGATAAAAGAATACACTGTATTCTGATTAGTGGCTTGTACAAGAAAGTCATACTGGTATAGCAGATCATTATATGCAGAGAAGGTGGAGAAAATATTAATCACCTATAAATGATTTTCTGGCTTCTTCAACAAATCAGACTTAATTAAAAAGATAATTAACAATTATATATTAAGAATTATGTCCAGATAAAAGCATAATGTTAGCCTCATAGGGATATTTCCCAAAAGTGATGTGATAAGACTACCAGTTTTATCTTAATCAAAAAAGTAGAACAATCTTATCCCGGTAACTCTAAAAATATACCAATCTGACTTAATAGACAGATTCAGCATGAGATTGGAGAAAAAGATGGATACAATCTATTTTATTCCAATATAGCAATCATATAAATGGGATGAAATTTGGGAGCAAATTTATGAAAACTGAAATCTCTGTCCAAGTTCACAGAAATGTATATAATATATTTCAAGGTACAACTTAATAACTGTAATTTTTAAGTGCCTACGACTGTGTTAGAGTGTGATGAAATTTTTAGCAACTGTAAACATTTCCCCCATGAACTCTTCTACCAAATTTGAAACATTAAATAACTTAAGTGCGTAATTTAGAGTGCATTAAATGATGAGGTCAAATCACAAAACTAGTGCAGCTTACAAAACTGTTAACCAACTATTCAAGACATATGACTAAGCAACAGTGAGATGAACCCAATGGTAATCCTTCAATCCCAAAGAACTCTCTATCTTCCTAGATGCTGCATTAACAGCAATCAATGGTAATAATATCATAAGAGTCATTTTCATATTAAGACAGAGTTCTCAATAAGTCAATCCAATATTCTTTCTTCCATCCAGAGTAATTTTTTTTCATACATACTGATCAATAAACTCACTTTTTCTATTCCATGAATATTTATTCTTTCTAGATAAGCATGACAACACGAATACATTCAATTATAACAAGAAACAATATTTTCAAACAATTCAGTCAGCTGCAGCAAGTTTTATCCATTCATATTTCTGTCTTCATTTTTTACTTGGGTGCAAAATGTATGCCTAGGACAGGCAAGTTGAAATCTTCCAGAACCATATGTTTGGAAAAATCCACTACCAACCTAGCCACAGCATCTAGCAGTTCAGATCAGTAGTTGCAGAATCTATTCCTTCAGGACAACTTCAAAACAGAGTATTGTACCTTATCTGGGGAACAGTGTCTCTGAATGACCATTTCTACTTATCTGCCCCTATCCTGGTGTAGTGATGCCGTCTGAAACCCAAATGGATACATTTCTGAGAGGAGTCACAAACACACCCCCAACCCCATTTAGGTTTTCTTTATACATTCTAGATCAGCCCTTTTATTCATGATAACATCATGAATGAGGAGTATTTTATTATAGATCAACTAACCATTAAGTGCCAACAACCTGAATCCAGGGGCATTGAGAATCTAATGACAGTGAACTGGGAAATAGCAGACATAATCAATACAATATATCGAGTATACCTTCCCCATAAACAGCTTATCCCTGCCTCCTATCATATCTCCCTCTGCCCATCCATCACCAAAATATTACTATGTCCCCATAACTCCCAATCAAATAAAACACCTGAACCCTCAATTTTGCTACCAGATCCAAGGATCTCATTTAACTCCTAAATGTATCCAAGTAGCACATCAAAATCCTTGGCCTACTTTTGTTACTGATTCTGTAGTGCCTTGTATCTAGGAAAGTCAGCTTCTCTTCCCACCACAATAAAACATTCACACCACCCAAACCTGCTCTCACCACAAGTAAACCAGGCATCAATATATGGATAACACACAATTACATACCTTGACATCTAGCCAGTGAAGCAATGCAGCCAAAGTCCTGAGCATGTGTGGGTATGGATGTGGAAAAAAAAGACTCAGGATCAATCCTGACCAGACCAAGTGATTATGTCTATTTGGCTCTCCTCAGAACTAATGGTATTCCACTGCGGACTTTAAGTGGTGTTTTATTTCCATTTGCAAGACTTGTACACAGTTTGGGGGTCTTCTTGTTCTTCAGTTTCTCCTCAAAAAAACAGGTAGAAACTGTGGATCTTTTCACAGGTACACCTAATACATTGGTTGAATCCTTTCCTCTATCGAAAAGCCTTCTAAACAGTCACTCATGCCCTACTTACCCCATAATTTATTAATGTAGTAGACTCTATTCAGGATTGCCCTTGAAGAACATCTGGAACTTGCAGATGGTGCCAAATGCAGCAGCACAGCTAGTGATGGGGGCAACACATTACATGTATATCATCTTGCTGCTTCACTAACTAGCTGCATTGTTTACCACTTGGCTTCCAGGTGCAATTCAAAATTCTGATTATCATATTTAAATTCACAATATAGGCCTTACCTGTCTGAGGCACTGTCTATTTCCAATTGTCTCCATTCTTCCAGTATGATGTAATAGAGTGTACAAACTCCAAGCCCTGTCAATATCATATCATGGGTCCAGGAAGTGCACCTATTCTGTTGCAATATTTGACTCTGGAATGATCTCTCACTAGAGATACAAATGATTCCACTTTTATGTCCTGCAGGAAAGAATTGAATAACTATTTGTTCTTTTATTATAGAGATTATTATGATTATGGTGATTATGGAGCCCTCTTTTCTCCTTTTGTCTATTTTATTTTGTATTGTCTGGGAATCCAGACTACATTCCATCACAGTATGATTACTGGAAAAAAAACACAGAAAAACAAAAGTATACTATGTTTGAAAATCACACTATCACAGCCCGTTATTATGAATTGGGAAAGTAGTTGAAAATCAGCATAAAATACTGTGGGATCTCTGAGTACAAACTGAAAAAGTGTTGGCTCATAAAACACCAGACCACCCTTGAGTTGAAAAGAAGAAGGTGTGGACAAAGAATTGGAGAAGATCGCAAAGTATCAAGATCTGAAAATCAAAATTGAAAGATTATGGAATAAACTGGCCATAATTTTCTAAGTGGTTATTGGCACACTGGGGACCATACCAAAAAACCTTAGTCATAAAATCTGCACATTGACAAAATTTTAATCTGTCAGTTTCAAAAGACCACATTGCTTGGATCTGCATATATACCTTGCAGATACATTACAACAGTGATGGCAAATCTTTTAGAGACCGATTGCCCAAACTGCAACCCAAAACCCTGTTATGCATCGTCGAGTGCTGGGTGGGTGTGGCCCATGGGGTGGGCGTGGCTGCAGTGGTAATAGCAGACTGGGTGGGACTAAAAAGTTCAATCAATCAATTTCAACTTTGCAAGATCTTTTTTTTCCCCGAGAAGTTGAAATTGACTGATTGATTGAATCTCCTTTTTTGTACATGGCGCTGGAGGCCTAAAGCGAAAAGGTTTTATAAAACCCAGCTGAAGGCCTAGGATTGGGACGACGGTGCGCATGCCCACAGAGAGGGCTCTGAGTGCTGCCTCTGGCACCCGTGCCATAGATTCGCCACCACTGCATTACAACATCCTTCCCTTCATTCTAGGGAAGTACTTGATGTGTATGAAGGCCAACGGCAGCTAAAAACCCGGCAATTGTGATTTCACATTTTTGTATATATAATAATAATAATATATTAACCTTATATACTGACTTCCAGCAACCTGGCAGCTTACACATTGTTAAAAACATTTAAAAACATGTAACAATATAAAAACCATTAAGAAAAAGAACAGAGATGGGCAGAGAAAACAAAATCACTTAGAGTCATTTGGAAGCTGGTCAAATGAAACCCTATCAAGATCAACTGTACATTAGAATGAGCCAAAAGGATACTACCATTGTCCCAATATCTTGCACCCAGGGAAAGGTAAATACTGGGGAAAAAAAACTACCATTCATTAAAAACCCATATTAAAAGTCTCAATAATCTCAATAATCTCAAATTTCACTTCCTCTAATGTTGTAGATGCACACAAAGTAAAAGACACTGCTGGCTATTAAATCAGGCAGCCAATCATTTGTCTCCTTGTGGTTCCAATGACAAAAACAAGAGGGTGCAAGATGGCCATTGTCTAAAGTTGTGGACTCTGCAGATACTACAAGATTCAGTATCCAATCCAGTTGCAGATGTCAGATATATCTTGTTGATCAGGGAAAGAAAAACCCTATGTTAGTGTCTCCTTGCTCAACCTTCAAAGTCTGCAAAGAGTACAATGACCAGCTGAGTCTGCAGCAGAACCGATGCTCCAATGGAATGTCTTGGATTGGCCTAAGGAGAGAGGGAAAATACTGTGAGGTGACTCTGCAAATTCTTCTTCTAAGGACTGAGAAAATACAGTAGTGGGATCTTTTGCAAACAGTTGGGAGATAAAGATCAGTGAAAAATGCCAGCTGGTGAATGGAGCATACATATTCTTCATCAGTTACAGCTATGAAGAATATCAACACTTATTTCTTAGTGTGTCTTACAGAATGTTGAATGGTCTGAGAGTGGAAACCTGCTAGAATAATGTGGAAGATTTAAAAAAAAAAAAAACCCAGATGCCAGATGGGAGACTAAAGAAATGCCCGAGGTCAACATGTAAGAACATGAGGAAATCTGAAGGCCAATATGTGCAAACATTCTGGTAAATGAAGTAAAGGGCATAATCCACACAATGAGATAATGCATCCTTTTCATGTAATTAAAAATATATATCTTCATCTAAAATTTCAAAAATACAGTCAGCATAAGCTCTAATATTAATAGGGTGAGCAAATATTATTATCCTATTTAATCACAAGTGATTTAATGACCCTTATCTGATTATACAGGCATCCCAAGCAACACTATTAAAATAAATAAATAGAACATTAAAAGGTTTTTATCCGGTAAGCTGCTTGAAAATATCCAAATTAAATGGTACGAGGAAGGGGGGTTGGGATTCATCAGTTTTAATGGTATCTAAACATTTAAAATCATGACGGGTGTGTGCATCACACTGACCAGTGTTAATAATAAGTAGGTCTCAAGCTGCTTCCAGTAACAACTGAGGGAAAATACCCATTGACTTGTGCAGCAGGAAATGTATTCATCTCTGACATATGTGCCTATCAGTCTTACCCATTGCTCTCTGCCGTTCTGCATTGCTTCCATCAGCTCATCAAAATGAAGGTGAATTTACTCAACGATCACTGTAGGCCAAAGAGAAGATCAAGAGGATGCATTACAGAACACTTATGCTGTTTACTAACTGCTGTGCCAGATGAGTCCAGCACTGATTTAGTTTATCATTCTCTTTGACAAGATTCCCTCTTTGAGGTAAGAGCCCCCCCACCCAATCCTAAAGGATGGAAACTACCCAATCCTGTAGCCTTGGAGAAATGGTGAAAACTAAATCACCCAGTGCAGGTCTATGGTTCCAGAATCTGGAGACCTCCCTGGTTCTGTATGTTTCATGTTATTATTTGTAGAAAAAGCAATTTATTCTGCTCATCCTTCTCTTCTCTCTCTTATAGATGTGTGATTGTAGTTTTGTTTACAAATTAGAGGAAAGTGAGAAAGGATTTCAGGGCTAAATAACAGACTGAGAGCACACACATGTGTAGTATACGCACAGACTTCCTCAATGCTAAAAAAGAGATAACTCATATTAGGAGCTCAGAGACAAACTGCACATAAAGTATCGGGGATTTCAAGAACATTTTGCTGAGTACCCTTCAATCTGGCAGCACTACAGATTATTATTATTATTAATAATAATAATAAGTTGGAAGGGACCTTGGAGGTCATCTAGTCCAACCCCCTGCTCAGGCAGGAAACCCTATACCATTTCAGACAAATGGCTGTCCAGTCTCTTCTTAAAAACTTCCAGTGATGGAGCATTCACCGCTTCTGGAGGCAGGTTGTTCCACTGGTTAATTGTTCTGTCAGGAAGTTTGTCCTTAGTTCTAGGTTCCTTCTCTCTTTGATTAGTTTCCATCCGTTGCTTCTTGTCCTGCCTTCAGGCACTTTGGAGAATAGCTTGACTCCCTCTTCTTTGTGGCAGCCCCTGAGATATTGGAACACTGCTATCATGTCCCCCCTCGTCCTTCTCTTGGTTAAACTAGACATACCCAATTCCAGCAGCCGTTCCTTATATGCTTTAGCCTCCAGTCCCCTAATCATCTTTGTTGCTCTTCTCTGTACTCTTTCTAGAGTCTCAACATCTTTTTTTACATCGCGGTGACCAAAACTGGATGCAGTATTCCAAGTGTGGCCTTAGTCAGGGTTCCAACGTAAATAATGAAAACTTTAAAAATCTTAAGTCCCAATACTTGCAAGAACTGTCCTTTTACTATTCTCTGCTTTCTCTTCCTTAAGCAAGCCTACAAGGACATAAACTGCCGCCCTGAAGCCTTGGTAAGAAAGAGCCCTTGTGCAAATCTTTTTTAAGTCCAAATGAAAAATATCTGCTGGGTTACTCTTCAACATATGCTGTTTTTAATAAACACTGACTAGCAAAACATGAGCTCTTCAACTATCTCTGGCCTTCAACCTGCTGGAGAATCTGAACTTTCCACCACCCATTTGCCAGGAATTAACATTCCATAGCCTTAAGAAGAAAAGTTGAATTTACAAGTCATCTGGCCTCATCAAGAAACATATAAACCAGCCATTTAAAATTTATTACAAACAAGATATAGGTGCAAAGATTGTGCCTTTTAAGACTTCATCTCATCCCATCTATCCTCTCACTAATAGATAAAAAGGAATTAATAGGGCTCCACTACCTTTATTTCCTCTGAGTCAGGTCAAGCACTGTGTTAAGTTCTAAAATGTTTTACTTGGTTTTGCTTTAGTCACTTCTTCTGTCCTCCTAGCCATGTATTATGTATTTCATATGTAGCTTGGCTTTCTATTTAAGGTAGCTATGATAGAAAACACAGATTAAAATCTTAATGCTACAGTAGCACAACTGTTGTACTTTTTAATTTTAAATACTATAAAATACTATAATTGCCTTGTAGCAAACTCTTTGAATCTATCCACTGTCTGCTTGTAATCTAAAGCCAGCAAACCACAATTGCTTATGAAGGCCAAATCAAGCTTAGTAATTTTAATTGACACTTTTTAATGCTTTATAAAGTCATTTTAATGCTTCATAACTGTTCTTTAAGACAGCAAAACAACAGAATGCTGAGATTTTTCTAGTTCTAACTTTGCCTCATAAATGCTTGTTCAAGTGTGTATGTGTTTAGGGAAAATATAAATGTCAAGTAGACCTTTAGAATAATAGCTACCATACTGGTAATGTACAAATCACTTTTAACAGCCACTATTACTATGGTAAAGAGAAGCTTGCTAACTGCTCTTTAATTAAGTACATTAAATGACCTTAAGGGGATTAGTAGACTTGTCTGATAATCAATAAGCATAGCACGATTGCTGTCCCATAAACTGGAGGTGGAGAACAAAATTAATCTGTGCAGATTAGTTCTCCCTAGTATGCTTTGTTTGTTGAAGATTGGTTCGGAATTGTTACGGTGCAACTCATTCATCAGAACTGCAGCGGAGTCTTTTGTAAGTGCGGATTCTCATTTTTCACTTGCGCTAGCGAAACAATATCGCTGTTCAGGAACAAAGACAAAAGCGATTTCGCAGGGATGTCTCACAAAGCCAAGAAACCTCATTACCATTGGCTAGGCTGTTAGACAATTCCCCCCCCCCTCAATTTAAGGGTGGCAGCCAATCAAATCACAGTAGTTTGCGCATTCTTCTCAGGTTTGTGCATTATTGGTCATAAAATAGCTTTTATAATTTTTATCTCTCCAAATCAGTAGATCAACTACTGACCAGTAGATTAGATGATCAAGGCGGCTTACAATGTCAGTAGAAGTGCATTTTCTTTTTCGCAAATGGAAACTTGCAAGCAAGCAATGAAATGTATTCCATCGTGCTTTAATCCCGTCTCTGATTGTACACTGGTCCCCTTTCAATTACATACCAGCTTTTAAAAAATAAATATATAAATATAAAATCTCAGCTTTTTAACAAAATTCTTAAATTTCGAGCCCGCGCGACTCCCTAAAGACTGAGCAGCTTACAAATTGAAAATTACCCACAATGCCACGTCAATCCGAGTATTTAGTCTGTCTCTGGGATGTCTTACTTTCTGCGCTGTGCTCCACTTACTCAGGCTATAAAATGCACGCTGGAAATATATGTGTCCTTCGACTTAACCCACGTTCGCCCCGAAAGACTGAGCAGCGAAAAGCATTTATTTATACTGCCCAAAGAAGGCACTTTACGAAACTCGGTGCGCTTTAACAAAAGGAAAAGCCTTTCTGTGCCTTAAAATCCGGAAAACGGCCGGATTGTCATAATTATTGACTGACAGTTACCGCAGATTTATTTCTAGTTCCCGTCAACCAAGTCCTGAACGATAGCCAGCCTAAAGAAGCAAGCATACTGAAATCCCTTCCCGCGTTTCCTTAATGGGGCAATTATTCAATTCTTAATTAGTCCATTTAGCTCCATCCCAGGTTTCAGGACGAGGCTCCCTTTTCTTTATCTGTTTGCAAGTAGAAAACCTGCTGGGCGTTCCTCTGAAGTTTGGGAGAGAAAAAAGAAAAAAGTTTTTGGTTCCCACCGCATATCACTTCAGCTGGTGGAATGAAAATCACTTCTCTGCTTAGCTCCTTACCTTGGCTACATAATCTTACAGGAGGGAATTAAGGCACCAAATAAGAGCTAAGAAAAAAGAATTTTTTTCCCTTGAGTCTTTCAATTGCTAAGCAACTCAAAAATGGTGTAAAAAGTAGAATTATTGGCAGATTTCTTACTGTTTTTCAACCTCTCTTTATCCAGGAAGAGTCTAAGCAGAGGTTTTGCTGAGCAAAAAGTATGTTTTCTTACAGTGAACAGTATTGAAAATGAGTGGGAGGTATCTCGGACAAAAGGTAATCTTCCTTTCTTGCAATAATGCTGCATAATTTTAGCTGTTGTCTTGTTACTGTTGCTGCATTGTTCCTAATAGGTAGCAATCCCATATTAGACCCTGCACCCCACTGCTACAATGATGGATAATTTATGTTGACTTGTATCATTGAGTTTATTTCCATAGATGAATTTTGAGGAAACTGCAAAAATACATGGTGGGAAAGAAAATGAAACCATGATAACAGAATAAACACAATACTAAAACGTTGTCGTTAGTTTTAATTTGCTGATTGGTTTTTCTATTCATGCAATACAGCTCTGTTTTTAAGCCCCCTTATATTCTTGTGGAAAGGGTTTTGTGGTGTGAAGTACTGAAGATTGACTTTTGTCAATCTCCTGGTCGAAATGTTATTTAATCAAAGGAGTCCAGAGTGTACCAACCTTGCAGGACTAAATTCATGAGGCAGATGCTATGGGAAATAGGAGGGAAAGGAGGGCAGAATATCCACCAATTGGTGCCCTGAAATTATCCCACTTCAAATTATGTGTGAGTAGCCATACTGTCTAGCTTCATTTCTAAAACTTAGTGAAAGTGGGCTCTGGTGTAGCACTATTGGTTGTTATTCAGTTGTTGCATGCAACCTAGAACCACATTTTATGAGACAGGCAATTCTGTACATTTGATTAATAATGCTTCATGTTGCTTTACTTCCCTCCCAACTCAGGGATAAAATGTAAATACACTAATATGACTGTGAAGAACAGTTCTTAATCCATGAATATTGTGATGTATTTTCACCTATTTTAAGGAGATGATATTATGGCCCTTCCCCAAACTTGATGCCCTTCATTTAATAGTATGTTTCAGATGTTGCATCTGCACAATACATCACAGTTATTTATTAAATCAATTTTTTCAGGTTTTACAGTAGTGGCCAAAATTGTGGAAACCTTTTGGCAAAAGTGTATTTTTGAGGTTTGATGGCTAATAACACCACTTTTTTTGGAGTAGTACCATAAAATTATATATAAATGGAAAGATAATTTAATCAAGAATGTAATGCAACAAAGTTTGTTCAATTATCTGTACTGTATTCTATGAAACATTATAGCCAAATAACCAGAAAAAGGAAGCACAACTTGCTTAGGTTGATATCAGGTAGCTTTCCTTCATCTGATTGTAGCCAATAAGCATGAGTGTTTAGAGAGCCAATCAGGTGTCATCTTGTTTTGGCAATGAGCCAATCAGATCACAGTAGGATTCAGTTATTGATGTCGTGTATTGAAGCCGAGAGGAGGACATTTGTCAGTGTGTTATGTAATCGCTATCAAGTTGGTTGGGGGTTTTGTGTTCTTTCATTTAGTGAGCTTGTAAAACATAATAAAGTTAAAGTAATGGTGCAAAGAGTTGACTGGTTGCCCAGAAAGCAATGTAAAATAGTATTATTAAGTGAACAAAGCTACAGTTATAAAGGAATTAGAAGAAAAATTGGTGGAAACTTAACCAAAGGTGGCTTTTCCCAAAAGTTTCCACAATTTTGGCCACTACTGTAATTCAAGCCTGAAAAATAATAAAAGATATAGCTATGTGAAAGGGGCAACATATTAAAGACAATGAGATACTTAAAGTAGCCACCTCTTGCTTTTTCTTTTCTTTTTTTTCAGGCTGATATGAATATCTGAAAAAAGTTTTAATGAAAGACAGATTTTACAATTGTGCAACCTCTAACTGAATGTTCCAAATATTTGTTGAAGATCTACTGACCATAAATGTTTACATCAGTTAAGGATTACTGTACCAATCAACCCGATTACCACTTTTCTGTATAAATGGCATTGAACACTTAAAATTATTCCTGAAGCACGGATCCTTTGCAAATTAGTAGAGGTCTCATGATCTATTTATTTCTCTTTCCATGGATTTCATTTTTCCAGAAGTCCTTCACATCATAGATGGTGCCAAAGATGCTGTGAAAAGAATTAGCGCGCACAGTATAATAATATGGACAGTGGTGGGAGTGAGAGTTCAATGTACTTCCTGTTAAACTGATTCCTATTCATTTCTTTTTCTCCATTATTAGTACAATTTAAAAAAACCCCATGGATTATTCCCAGAAGATAGTTAAATTGTAGAGTGAGCTGTTGGTGATATATTAGGAACCCTCAGTTAAAATAGATTTTCCATTTCCAACACTGCAATGCACTTTGCCACATCTAAGAATGTGGGCAGGCTGTTGGAAGTTATATAGGACAACATAGCTTGTAATGTCTAGATCAGTGATGGCGAACCTTTTAGAGACTGAGTGCCCCCTGCCCCCGCTCCACCTCCCATCCTGCCTGTTCTGCCCCTGCCCGCCCCCTGCTCCACCCACCCACAGGACCACGCACCGCCCCCTGCCCCACCCACCCACAGGACCACGCACCGCCTCCATGGCCCGCCACAGCAGATCGCCCAGGCAGCCCTGCAGTCCCATGGCAGCCATGCCCTCCACCCACACCCCACAGCATCATCTGCACGCTATGAGACATGAGGGTGGAGTCTTGTCCCTGTTGCCTGGCTATGTCCTTGGCTGCACTGCTCCGTGCAGGCCGCGCCCGGGGGCAACTCTCCTCCAGGGGAGCTGCTGGTGAGGGGGCCGCAGGGGGAGGTGGGGCTGGGGCAACAGCGTGCATGCCATAGGTTCGCCACCACTAGTCTAGATAGAAAGTTAGTTAAGATGTCTTATTTAATGCCCGAGGGAGAAGATTCTTCAAGTTCAAAACAGACAATTACTGGGGTTTTTTTTCTTAAGATGCTTTGGAGTAGGCAGTTATGGGCCAATGTCTAAGCTTCATAATTTGTCCATAGTTTGTCCAGATCCAGACAAACCAGACAGCATATTGTCAAGAAACGTACATACTGCCAAGACCATGTTTTTTCCAGTTGTAACATATAACTGAAAACTGGGCCATCAGAAAAGCTGAATGAAGGAGTGAGGCCTTTGAATTGCAGTGCTGGAGCAAACTGTTGAAAGCATCATGGATCTCAAAAACAAGAAATCACTATTGAGGAAGTAAAATTAAATTGCTCACTGGAAGTACACCTAAAAGTGTTTATTTAAATCTTAAAGCACATCTTAAACAATTTTAAACTTTACAATTCCCAATATATAATGTAAAAGCAAGAGTCTTGGGAGAAGATCTAGTGCTTTGGAAAAATCAGAAAAACAAAAAAGAGACCAACATAAATTGAGATGGATAAGTGTCTTTGGAGATTTTGAGTCATCTAGATCATGGTTGCCCCAAAGGTGCTTTTAAAGAGGCAACTGGACTTCTTTGTTTTTCTTTGAAGACATTTTGTTTCTCATCCAAGAAGTCCAGCTGCCTCTTAAAAAGAACTTTGGGACAAGGTGGCTAAATACAGACATTGTTGACATTGATGATGCAAGCATGAACAAAGAACTCGAAGGAGCAGGTAGAATCTCAGATAGATTTCCCTTAGTGACATTTGGAGATAGACTGGAGACAGGTAATAATAATAATAATAATAATAATAATAATAATAATAATAATAATAATAATAATAATAATAATAATAATAATAATAATAATAATAATAATAATAATAATAATAGTAGTAGTAGTAGTAAAGTTGAAAGGGACCTTGAAGGTCATCTAGTCCAACCCCCTGCTCAGGCAGGAAACCCTATACCATTTCGGACAAATGGCTGTCCAGTCTCTTCTTAAAAACTTCCAGTGTTGGAGCATTCACCGCTTCCCCCTCCTATTGAGAGAGGGCTGTTCAATTCTGACATAGATGACCTCTTTGACCCCTTTTTCAAACCAGTGGTCCTCTCTGTCCAAAATGTGGACTTTGCTGTCTTTGAAAGAATGGCCTTTGTCTTTTAAAGGCAGATAGACTGCTGAATCTTGTTTGATGGATTTGTTGTACCATGTGTTTATGAAGTATTTGTTTTGTTTCCCTATAGTGTGGGTGATTGTGTGGGTCAAGGGTAGGCAGCCTTCCCTGCCCTCCCCCTCTTTACTCTGGAAGATTTTCTGTCCAGCCCAGAAAACAAGCACTTATTACCCACACCAGGGGTAGGCAACCTTGACTCTTTTATGACTTGTGGACTTCAACTCCCAGAATTCCTGAGTCAGCATGGCTGGTTCAGGATTCTGAGTATTGAAGTCCACAAGTCATAAAAGAGCCAAGGTTGCCTATCCCTGGTGTGGGTAATAAGTGCTTGTTTCCTGGGCTGGACAGAAACCTTCCAGAATAAAGGGGGAGGGCAGGGAAGGCTCGAACTTCCAAAACAGGAGAGGGCTTGACAGGATGAGACAGAAACCAGAGGAGAAAAGTAATGAAACAATCCACAGAGTCACACACCAAATTACATAATTTGCTGGCAGATCCATGTGGCTTCATTTATATCTCATTTTTCTCTAACACAATATACCAAAAGATGGCCATATTGTTGTTTGATGGTATAGTTCCCCAGGAAGTAACAATCAAATATTGTATTTTTCTGCATCTCATGCTGCCTCATTTTTATGGCACAATTAATTATTTACTTGACTCTCATTTACAGAAACCGAAAGAGTCCCGAAGCTTTCAGACCACATTTGTATTTGCTCAGTCCCATCACCATCCTAGTCCTGCAAGCTGTGATTTCTGTTAATAAAGAATATTTAAAAACTGGCCAGGAATCTTAAATTTGCAAAATTGCTGTTTATTTCAAAGATACTCTGGAGAAATAATAATGTAGTTCCTTTCCCGATTTAATTTAAACAGGAACAGGCAAAACAAATCTCGGTGGAGGGCATTTGACAATAATAAAATATTTCTCCCAGCGGGTGAGCTGGTAGCAATTCTATTGCTGCCATCAAAGCCCACATTGAAGCAGGTCATTACCATCATAACAAGCCTTTGGACCAACTGGCATGGACATGCAACATTGAGCCCCTGATGGGCACATTATTTCAGACCTTTAACTTCACCGAGAACAAGACAAATCCTCTAGGGAAAAAGGAGGATTATATTTTAAAGTTCTTTTCCTTCTTTCTCCCCGCCTTCCCACCCCAGTGTAGCATAATAAGAAGATGCCCTGTGTAATCAATTGGCTGCTACTTGCTCCCTCTCTCTATTTCTATGCATGCATGAAAGCACACACACACACACACACACACACATATACACAAAGACCAAGGTATTTGAATATTATGGAAAGCACAGTTTTGAAGCTTAATAAAGATAGCACTGCTCATGGATCAGTTTGAAGCTTGTAGGAAAGCAAACACAAGTAAGAATGAAATCAGAAAGCAGGCAAATGATGTTATTATTTTTTTCATTTAGATTTCTGAGAAAATTTAAACAATGAAATGTACCGATGCTGTATGAATTCAAATTTTTATTAAATGTGAGACAGTTATTTGATTTCTGCTATATGCTTGTAGTGGGATCTTAGTCTGATAGGTTCTTTAGTCTCAGAGCTTATTTTCCATATTATATTAACACATTACTTCATACAAAGTATCTTTAATAAATGGCTTTTTAATAGATAGATTTGAATTTTTATTGCAGCCCAAATGAAATTCTCTACTGAAAATGTCTGGCTACTTTTTGTGGATTAAAAAATCTTTCTCTCTCTTTCTCTCTCCCTCCCTCCCCCCCTCTCTGGTGTGTGTGTGTGTGTGCGTGCATGTGCGTGTGTGTAAACAAACAAATTCTCCAACATTTCCAATTTTCTTCTAGAATATTTTCCTCCATTTCAGACAAAACAACAGTGAAACACTTTATCTTTGGGCCTTTCTGAGAAGCAAGTGTTGGTTACTAAACAATGAGAACAGCTTTACTGCCAGCACTTGTAAATGGCCCCATCACTTTTATTGATGTTGAGGGGAGTGGGGATTTTAATTTTAGTTAAAACTAGTTCCACTATTTCTATACAATAAGACAGATGGTTAAATAGATAAATGTTTATATCCTGAATCTTTTCCATGGCAAAATATGAAAAGAAGGGCAGTGAAATTTAAAAAAAACCACCCGTCTTTCTACTAAATTTAATAAGTCCAAGAGCTGGAGGCTGTAATATTTTACTGGTCTTTCTTGAAGAGTCCTTAATTAAATTTAGTAGAATGTACTTGTGTATAAATATATGTAGAGTGGGGTGTAGGTCTTGATTTTGAAACTGAATTTGTTTGAAGTAACATCGGCATGAAATATATCAAGGATCTCTACAACCTGGAACATAGAAGAAGGAGAAGAAAAGAGGAGGAGGAGGAGAAGAAGAGAAGAAGAGGGAGCAGAAGAGGGAGGAGAAGGAGGAGGAGAAGAAAAGAAGGAGAAGAAGGAGAAAAGAGGAGGAGGAGGAGGAGAAGGAGAAGGAGAAGGAGAAGGAGAAGGAGAAGAAAAGAAGAAGAAGAAGAAGAAGAAGAAGAAGAAGAAGAAGAAGAAGAAGAAGAAGAAGAAGAAGAAGAAGAAGAAGAAGAAGAAGAAGAAGAAGAAGAAGAAGAAGAAGAAGAAGAAGAAGAAGAAGAAGAAGAAGAAGAAGAAGAAGAAGAAGAAGAAGAAGAAGAAGAAAGAAAGAAAGAAGAAGAAACAACAGCAACAACAACAATAACAACGACCCCAGTGACTTATGTGGAGCTTTATCCAAAGGCAGCTTTCCTGTGGCTATGTCAGCATTATCCAATACTGTTGGTGAGAAGATTTTCTATAATCAACACTCTTCATAGGTGTGAACCGCATAAAAGTTACCTTGCTACTTCTTGTGATTTATTTAGGCTGAGCAAAACTTGCATGACTTGTATATATCAGACATACAGTACTAAATCAGTGCATTTTACTCCCAAGAAAATCTACCTCCGGTAAGCAGTTACAGAATTCAAAGGATATTACATAATGTAGAATTTCTCATTACCTAAAGACCAAAACAGCTATGTATTTTGATTGCACGCTGCGCACTCTAATGGTTTAGACCAACCTAAAGAACCTGCAAGAATTTTTTCCCAACTTGGCATGGTAAACACCACTATTGTGTAGTGTTGAATATTTTAGATTTTGATGGGAAGATCAAGCTTCACATCTATTTTCAGTATGGAAACTTATTAAGTTATCTTGGGCCAGGCATTCTTTCTCAATTCAGTATATCTCACAAAGTCATCATTGTGGAGAATATGATGTGAATTGTCTTCCTCTTAAATGAAAGCTGAGATAAAATTTTAATAAACAGTAAATAAAAATATTGGTACTTTTGGAACTGGACTTTTTAAAGGAAAAATATGAGAATTCTTAAATCTTTATGGAGATTTTTATGATATTATTTCTTTTTATGAATGTCAAATAATTTATTTGCCTTAATCTTAACATAAATGCTCAATCTTTTGGTAACTTCATTTGACATTCTGAAGAATAGGAATTCAATAAATATAAGATTAAGTTCTAAAACTATAATAATGTCACTTGATTGAAAGATTTCTGAATTAAGTAGATTAAACTTATTTTAGCTTCACTAATCAAGTTGGTAGCAGAAAAAGAATAAATCTGCCATTTTCAATAAGTGAACAAAAAGGGAAGTATTGAATAATTCTTTATGTTTGAAATAGCAGTGTATCTTTGAAGTAGCACTTGCTCTTACAAGTACTGCTTGTCATCAACATAATTCTGTAATTAGAGATAATTTATTTCAGCCTATCAATACTTTATATTCTATTTATAGTTCTAAAGGAACATATTTCATCATATTTATTTTTTTTCAGAAACAGAAATTCAAGGAAAAATGAGATATCCTCACAACTGCAGTCTTAGGCTACATCAACAGTATATCAAGATCATGTGAAGTATTAGAACAGCTATATACTATTTTAGTAAGATCATACTTGGAATACTGCATCCAGTTTTGGTCACTGCAATATAAAAAGGGTATTGAGACTCTAGAAAGTGTAGAGAAGAGCAACAAAGATGATTAGAGGTGATGAAAGTTGCAGAAACTGGATATGTCTAGACTAATGATGAAAGGAAAAGGAGTGACATGATAGCAGTCTTCCAAGATTTGAGGGGCTGTCACAAAGAAGAGGGGACAATCTATTCTGCAAAGCACCTGAAGAAAAGAAGTAACAGATGGAAACTTATCAAAAAGAGAACTAACCTAGAACTAAGAAGAAATTTCCTGACAGTGAGAATAATTAATCTGTGGAGTGGCTTGCCTTCATAAGTTGTGGTTGCATCATCACTTGAGGTTTTTAAGAAGGGATTGGACAGCATTTGTCTGGAATGGTATAGGATGGGGTGGGCTAATCCCATTGGGTGAGACAGATCCTCAGATAATATCAGACATTATTGCAATGCTCTCTCTATGAGACTGCCCTTGATGAGCACTCAGAAGCTATAGTTAGTTTCAAATGCTTCTCAAATGTTTCTCAGTATGCACATGTGTAACTACTGCTGTGCAAGCTGCATTGGTTGCCAATGGTTTCCAGGTGCAATTCAAGGTCTTGATTATTACCTAGAAAGGCCTGTATGGCATAGGGACTGGATACTTGAGAGACTGCTTATCTCCATCATTTCTGCCACCAGGTTCATTCCAGCAGAGTGGGTTGCTTCAGTTCCCCTATATTAAATATTATCATTTCGTGGAGTCAAAGAAGCATGACTTCTCTGTTGTGTCAACAACATCACCCCAGAGGTAAAAATGGCACCCTCTCTCCTGGGGTTCCAAAAAGCTTTGAAAAGCTGACTCTTTCTTTTCAAGAACCATCCATAGGATTACAGTCAGTCTGTTAGTTTTAAGCAACATCAAGCTGTGCTTAGATAATGCAGCTTCTAGTTATTGTTTCTAAATAGTTATGCATGGAGGGGGGCAGAGAGAGTCTTATGTCTGTCAGTATAACTCTGCACAGAGCAGAACATTAGTCTTTTCTCTTTTATTGAGATCTGGGGTATTAAAGAAAACAGCCTTTAGTAATCTGCTCTAGTATCAATGGCAACACACTGCAAATCTGTACCACTGCATAGTCTCAGTGAAAGAAGGGATGTCATAGCTCTAAGTCTGCTTTTCACTAGAGTAAAAAATATCTCTCATGATACTAGCTTTAATAAGCTTATATACTTTTTAAATTGGTTTTAATATTAAAACCACAGTCACATAAAATTACAGAGGAAAATTAAATGACATTGTAGAAAGCTACCATAGTTTAGCAGCACAAATGTATATAATCCAATGTTCATTTTATCTTGGAGTTTTCTTGAATCCTATAAATTGCTTTGTGGCTGATATGAAGAAAAAGGGTTGGATGGTAATATTTGTAAGAGTTACAAATCCAGCTGTTTTGGAATGGTTTTTTTTTTTACTCTAACATTTCTGGCTGTTTTATTCAGAGCTTAAAAATTAGGAATGCATACTGTCTACCTACATTGATTATAATATATATTAAAGGCAACTTATTTCTGTGCCATATTCTACTGAGAGAAACTTAGAATTCAGTTAATGTTCATAATGGTGCACTCACATAAGCAGCTTTTGAAAACATCACAAGCCTAAATACTAGACAAGGAAAGGGACTGAAAAGAAACTCAAACATTGCCTGTAGTCATAATGACCAATAAATGGCAATACTCTGGATATTTCAGCCCTCATTTTGAAAATTTGGTGTTATAGGAAGAAAAAAATGGGTCTCTCTTTACTGTTTTATTTGTATATTCCACTAGTCAATATATTTTCCTATAGGAACAGTTTTCTTCACTAGTAAAAGTGCAGAAAACATTCCTAAATTGCCAAGTAAGTTTAGCTTAAAAACTAATATAAATAAGATAGATATTCTCTTCAAGGTTGTATCATGGAATTGAAAGGTGAATCATATTTTACTACTCCTAAATTCAAAGCTACATGCTGGTGAAAAATGGAAATTTAAAAGAGTATAATAGAAAGTCTGTGAACACTTTGATTTAAAATTAAAAAAAAAACCAGCAAGACAATACTTACACTTGCACACTAGGGCTATCATTGGTAGCATTTTGCTGTTATGTAAAAACTTTTCTATTTTAAGCCAAGGCTAGGTTTTACAGCACTGGTGAGTAGGATTGACTATTTTCTGTGTTTTTCTTTTAATCTCACTCTTTACTTTTGTCTTTCTATTCAATATTTTTGTTGTAAATTTTAAAAATCTGTAGTTTGGGCATGATTCACCAAAAAAAGCAAGATAGAAATATATTAAAATACCTTCTTGGCTCAACAATTATTTATTAAGTTAGAGGAACATTAAAGGAACTACAAGACTTCACGAAAGTGGTTTAATATTGTTAACCTTTAACAAAATATTATATAGAAATGCTCATTAAAAGTGGAAAAGTGCCAGCAACTGTGAATGTATGCCATTTCATTTAATTCAGCAGCACCTGGAAATTAAAAGTGACATTATTTATCTAGATAATATTTAAAAACAAAAAAACTACATGGATTTTATTATGCCATCTCTTTGATTTATATATTGATAATTTAACTCAGTCTTGTTTCACAATTATTTTATACTGCATACATAATAATTATGTTTTGTCTTGAAAACAAATGAAGAACTGAATATGAATAGAGAGCGCTGCAGTAGCTTCTTGTTAGTACAGTTACATGAAAGATATAATTTTCTTACTCTGCCAGTTAATTATGTTAAACTTAATGAAATATTACATCCACATAAGTCCAACTACTACTAAAGATGAAGCACAGCAGCAACTTTTCTACTTTATTATATAAGGGAGAATTATATGTAGTATAAAATTTAAATGAATATATCAATATCATGAGCTAATTATGATCGGTAACAAATCTCAATAGTGTGAGAGGGTGAGGACCCAGGGGGAGGCGATTGTCCTTAGAAACATACTAAGTGTCTAGAAAATAAATATCACTGAACATGAGAAAGGTGTTGAATAGAGGCAGTGATGCCATATTAACAGAACAGGGCTCAAACCTCCAAAATAGTAGGATGGTTCCAGTAGAACTTTTCATAAACAGATGATGTGACTCTGTTGAAAAAAAAATATCAAACTTTCTGATCAACTATGCCATTTTCTATCCCGATAACTTTAATTTTAAACTATTTTTCTGATCCTGGAGAAGTACTAGTGATTATAGTTAATAGTCACCTAAATAGCTGTGTTCAAACTAATAAGCAGTCTTATAATACCTTTATGAATTGAATGGATTCAGCTCTTGACAAAATTGTAGATGGTAATAGAATCTTAAAATTGTGAAAAGCTTAACTTCTATGATATTGATAGGAAGACATTGATTTTTGGTAATGTGGTTTAATGTGGAGATGTTTTAAGATTAAGCAAGTTGTCAGAATGAATTTTGTGGCAAAAGACAATTGGAATATTTAAGGTTATGCAAAATGACTATACCACAGCAAAATTCATTTTGGCAAGTCCTTATACAGCATAGGGCTACATTAGCTTAGGGGTGCACAGTTTACCACTTTTCTAAAGGTGGGGCTTACTGATTTCATTTCTTCATATATATAAAAAAAGAAAACAAACAAAAGAAAACAAAAACCACAACACAAAAAATTAAAAGCAATTAAAAGTGGAAGCTTGTTTAATATTGCTCTACCATCATCCTGAAAGGCATAATAATTTGAGTTACACATCTGAACTGATTGGAGTTACAGAACCATTATCTCCTTTTTGCATTTAACAATATATACAATATAAAATAAATACATTTACACAAATGGACATTGTTTGGAGCACACATTATGATACACATCACAAAAATATACAGTTGATTGCTTTACAGATGTGAAGCCCATCTACAGCTTTAAAGATGATTTTTTTTTCATTTGTGTTTTTACTACTGGTTATTATGCAACTCCTGGATTATAATAAGCAGCTTAATTCGGTTTCCCCTTCATTTGAGATCTTTGCACAATAAGACTGCCATAAAGTGTTTTCCTAGGCAGGTAAACAGAGACGTTTAAATAATTAAAATACAATTACCAACACCCATTTTCTCTTCTATAAGAAAAATAGCAGTTTTAATTTTTTTTTATATTTTTTTATGTTAGCATTTAAATGCAAAATAGTGGAATAAATACAACAATCTGATTTGATTGAAACAAATGTGCAACTTTCAGGAGTCACACAATCATATTGCTTTAAATAAGAGAGAAAGAAAAAGAAAACAGTAGCCCAGGCTACAATCCATTTGGAATGTCTGCTGCACATTGAACTGAATGGACAAAACAAACTGGATGAGAGAGGCTTTATACCACCGCACCCTTTCATTTCAATTGCTTTGTGCAGGAGAAATGCTCTATGGATTTTATGCCCTGAAAGGAAACATGTTACACTAAAAGATACACCTCTTGAAATTCTTCCCCAGTTCTTCACTTTAAATAAGTGGTTGTGGATGTTTATTTCAGCAAGGTTTAAGATGACTGTTATTCTAATGCCTGTGCAGTGTATCTATGTTTCATTTAACATTTGCACAGCCACGACATATTTGTTCATTGCAGCTCTAAAAATTATTAGAAAAAAAATCAAATAAAAAATTGCACTGTGTTCCTTTAACATATCTCATTTCCTCTTAAGTCTTTGTAGATTTGTCCTTCTTTCTAAATACAATGACGGGATATTAACCCTGCAACCCAAGTTCCTCAATGTGATCCAGTGAAAACAATATTTATATTAGATATTTATATATACATATATAATGTAGGTAATACTTGCAACTTAAACCCTGCACAATTTTTCTGGAAAATAATTATTCTTAACTCTTACATATATATATAAATAATTTTATAGAATCACATTGTTTCTTGCCCCTCCCCCCAGGAGTTGTAAGATTTTACCATTTTTCAAAAGGGATTTCCAATTTCCAAACTCCTATCATACTGTGAATTTCAAGATATTTGGCCAACTGAATGAACCGCTAATGACAATTTATCTAGGATCACATAACAGTCACTTCTCTACTGAGAAAAACACAATCTACAAGAAAATTCCCATACAGCTAATGAAAGATACACAGTTTTTCTAGCACAAGGTTGCTGCAGTATTAACTGCAGCATTTTGTTTAAAGCACACAAGTAGCGATACTTTTGGAAACGTATCTGCATTTAGGAAAAAAAAAGACTTAGCAACAACACAGAGCAAGTTAATAACAAGGGAGAGATGAAAGCTATATTTACAGCATTTAAAAATTAGACTTACCTATAATTTTGCAATATTCAAAGTTTATTTCTAAGCTATACATATTCTATATTAAACTGTTAGAGAAATTATCCCTTGTTTTGAAAATATTTCAATGTGACATTTGTCCGTAATGAGTACTTGGTTGGATTTTGTTTTTCAGTTTCTTAATTATTACTATGAAGAACCTTAATTACCAGAAGGAATAGAATATACTACTGTAGTCTCCTGAGGAAATTTACATCCAATATTGTCTCTAATTCTACCCTGTGTCTATAAGCACACGCCACAAGAATCCAAACACCACAAGAACAAGACAACAGTCCTTGAATGCAACCTAAAAAGTTCCAAAAAGCACAGCAAACATGAAACATTGAGAAGCTGAACTACTTTTCTTTTGTTGGTTAGGAATACAATTTAATTACATTTGTGTACATAGAATAAGGTTGTTCACATAGCACAGGGAGCAGCTACTAACACTGGTGCATTGGCATAGCATTGGAAGGAGATTCCTGTTCCCAGGTTTTTTAGTGACTGTACTTTGGATGGGTGGGTGGGGGCATCTAATTAATTTAAATATTAGATTACACCTCTTAACAGTCTTGAAATTGACCAGCTTTCATGTCCTGACAATAATGGCTGAAAAAGTAGGTATACCAGTTAGGCTATTTGTTTAAAAATGGCATTTCTACAGTTATATAAAATATAAAGTTTTATAAATTGATAAATAATGTGTACAAGTGCTAAGTTCTAGAGGTTGATCAGAGGCTGACTACTCTGATATTCTGATTTTCTTTCCTTATTGCTAGACAGAGTAGGGTGGACTTTATGCAAAAGTCCCAGTTTTGTAAATAATAGGCCACCTTATAGAGTAACACAGAATCTCATGTCATATTTATGCTTGGCCATACAGAAGCACTTACTAACTCCTTTTTTAGATTCCTATTTGACATGACACATATAAACGATCTGGAAATGTAGGTGTAATCCGATTTGTTGGTTTCAGTTGGTTACATATAAACTGGAGCTCATGCAAAGAAATGGGATGTCCTAGACCAAACTGGCACACAACATAAATTGCATCCGTGATAATATGCACCTTTCCTTCAACTATTGCTTGTGTAAGATAAATCCCCACATTAAGAAATGGCTGAAACGTGGTAAAGCTGGTAGAAAAAAAATCTTCCATTAGTAAGAACTAAAACATTTTCTTAAAAAAAATCTTCCTGCAGGATTCATTTGTCCTTAATTAAATGTTCATAATTGTTCAAGCCAGCACACAAAAAAGCAGTATTTACCTTTCTTTTCTTTAGTATTGCATGAATGAATAAAGCTCAAACTATTCCCTGAAAAAGTTATATTGTAGCTAACCTAAGAAATAGCTGGAAGACTTGAAAAAACAATGAAGGAATCAAATGGCTGCAACTGATCTAGATGGAAATGCAATGATAAGGAGCAGCCAAGATGTTGCCGTCGAAGTTGTCTAATTAGCGGCTCCTCTTGTGAAACGTAATACTGCATTCAGTCAGTTCACCGTGTTGTACTGTACCGTACTGCTAGTTACGATGCTTCGTTTTTGATTCCTCTGTCATTAGACTTCCCAAGAAGTCCTCTGGCATTATACATATACATATACATATACATAATATACATATACATATACGATATATATTTTATATATATGTGTGTGTGTATATGTATAATATATATTTCATATATATATATGAAATATATATATATGAATACATATATATATATATATATATTTCATATATATATATATATATATATATGAAATATATATATATGAATACATATATATATATACATACAGTATATATATATAAATTTTTCAGCAGCAAAAGGGGCAAAATTACAAACAAATGAGAACTAATAACATTAAAAGAGAGAAATGAAGGAGAACCTCATCAAATAAGATCAAGACTAAAAAGAGATGCTGCTACTCATTCTTGCTGCTTAATGATCAGTGCAGTCAGTTTCATTGCCTTAAAGTAATGCTAAAGGTTCTTTGCCACAGTTTTCCCCTCGGTTGTCCCTCTTGTTACGGTTTCAGCATAGCCAACTGAAAGGGCCCAGGATGTTGAGGTCAGACCTTTGCCTCCAGCATTTCCAAAAATAGTTTGTGCATGGGGACTTTGCCTTCCAATTTAATATTATAGAAATGCTGCACAGCCTTGGTGGAGGTTTGCCTGAGTAATGGCAGAGTCATCAGCATCTTGCCAGCGCGGCGTGGGTCTTCCATGTGCTGCCCGGCTTCATAATCCTGCAGAGCCTCATGTAAGACATCTTGAAGTTTCTGGACAGCTTCAACATCTTCTATGTGCATAGAGTCTGTAAAACAAACAAGAGTTATATTTATCATGCCAGAAAGGAGGATTACAATGCCAGAGCTCTTTTCTATAACTTGAGTTGTATAACCCCACATTCAAAAGGCTATAACTGACATGGATTTAACTACCATTTGCTGAGCTCTTTTACATATGCAAATTAAATAAACTACATATTACCATATTCATCTTCTGAAAAAAAGTAGATCTTTGCTATAGTTACAATCATATGATTATTGCCTTTTAATATACCATGTTTATATAACTTAAGATATAACTTTGAAATCAGCAGGAATACTTTCAGAAAAGTATTTCATAGAAATGCAGAAAGCTCAGAACAGTAGAATGGTTTTCCACAAGTACATTTCCCATAAACTGTAACTGCAGTTTCCATGTTGGCTGGGAAATCTAGCAGTTGCAGTCAATCATGCCTGGAGGGTCTATTGTCTTGGGAATACTATATGGAAACTTGCCTTGAGAAGTTGTGGGTGCTGCATCACTGAAGGCTTTCAAAAAGAGACTGGACAATCATTTGTCTGAAATGATATAGGATCTCCTGCTCAAGCAGGGGGTTGGACTAGAAGACCTCTGAGGTCCCGTCCAACTCTATTATTTTATGTTCTATTCATTTAACACTTAGGCAGGGCATAGGAAGCTGCAAACAAGTGATCTTAAAAATATCTATGTAACCTAGATCTAAAACCCGTATCCCTTGTGGCCATATTGGAGGTACTATTAAAAATTATATGATCAAAATTACTTCATTAGAGGTTTCTAACAGAATTAAGGAATTAAAAATTAAATTGTTACACATAATAGTGTCTTATGGGGATTCTGTACATTTAATAATTAATCTGTAACCATTACTTTTAAAATTTAAAATGATATTTAACAATTTAATGTTAAAAGTTCTCACCCAGAACAGTAAAGTAAAAGACTACAATTAGGATAAGCCTTGTTATATATCAGAAACTCCTGGGAAGCAGGGAATAAATCACTATTTCTTACAATAGAGGGAATGCTATTTAACGTCTTCATAAATGATCTTGAGTTAGGAGGTCAATGGTGAAGTAGCTAAGTTTGCTGATGGCATCAAAATACTCAGGATGGATTAGAAATCAGAAAAGCTTACACAAAGTAATATCTAGACTTGGTGAACAGGCAGCAAAATGGCAATTAACTTTCAACCTAAGGGTAAAATGATGGCCACTGAGATTAAATAAAAAGACTAAGTGTGTAGGAAAAACTGACACAGAAGGATTTCAGATGGCCACATATCAATTTTCACCTAATGTGGATAATTAATAAATATGTTTGACCTGGAGGTGGAAAAGGTAGAATGAATGTTTATTAAATTTGCAAATGAATTTGATAGCCTAAATAACATCCCACTTCTAATTCTATGAATCTCTTAAGAGCTTCATGTAAAAAGTAATTAATTCATGGAATTTGCTTGTAAATGTGATCATGGGATTAAAAAAACGATTCAGTGACCAAGTCATGATAACAATATTGAGTCTTTACAGTATATCAATTTATTGCTGAATATCAGTTTTTGGATACAACAGAGACAGTGAAACAATAACTGGCTACTCTGAAAAATACAATTCTGGGATCATCTGATCTTACAAGAGACATCAAATGGGATAAGGCATTCCCCCCCAAATACTTTATTATATTGGCTGTGTGTTATGATAACAATAGTTCAAAAATAGCCACCATGGAATGGTGGTTAAGGTACTCTGTCCATCTGCAGGACCCATCCATTTGGCATCATCATCCAGCCCACTTCAGCCCCTAGAATGCTTCAGAAACTTAAAGTGTTTTATGAAACTCCTTGTCACATTCCACACAGAAGATGTAGGGGAGATCTGCCTTATTTAAGCTTTAAGCCATACCATGCGAGGGGAATCCAGAGAATACCTCCCTGAGTTGAATGTATAGGGTAGAAGATTCTATGGAGAAGACAATCAGCAACATGTCCAGGACTTAAGCCATTTAGAGCTTTATCAGTCCACTTTATTACCACTTTACTGAGTTGGGCCCAGAAATGAATAAGTAGTGCAGATACCAAAGCACTGTTGTAATGGTTTAGATCAGAGGCCCCCAACCCCCAGTCCATGGACCGACACTGGACCATGGCATGCCAGAAACTGGGCCACACAAACAAGCCTCATCCATGGGATGCAGGCAGCACATGAAACCACGCCTCCTCCGGTCTGTGGAAAAACCTCTCTCCACAGAACCAGTCCCTGGTGCCTAAAAGATTGGGGGCCTCTGGTTTAGATGCTAAAGGATATGGGGTGGGGGTTGGGGAGAGATTGTGTTCTGTGACACCACATAGATGGAGTTGCCAAGGATTTGAATGTTTTTCCTCTCTGATCACCAAGTATAATCACCTGCTCAAAATTAAAAAATGGAACCTCCCATCCCTCACAGGAATTCTAGAAGGATGCCATAGTTGATATCACTGACAGTTCTAATAGGATTAACCAGTTCCCCTCATATATCCACTATAGAGACCAATGCTGTTTCTATCCATAATCAAGTAATCCAACTAAAATGAGTTGTAATACTTTGCCCAGTTCAAGCTTCTATATAATTGGTATTCCCACTGCCTAAATTCTAAAATCTTTTCAAATAGGGAAGACTAAAATTCAGATAGAAATTGTTCAATAGAGCCAGATCCAAGCTTTCTTAATCTCAGATTAAGCTGGGATTAAGAGTTGGTTTCAGGGGCATTTGAAATTAAATCAGAACTGATTCCCCAAACAATTATTTACATTAGAAAATAGTATATATGTACAGATGTGTGAACAGGCTGCATCTCAATGATCACAGAAAGTTCAGTATAATTGGCAATGATCCTTTTCTTGGCTGCCTATTCTGGTTGGAATGGTCTATCCTGTTCTATTCTAATGATATCATACAAGCAAACACAGAAGCAAGGACAAGCAAAAGATCATGGTCACATCACAGTCGCAGTAGCAGTTCAGAGTAGAAACTAAAAAGCAAAGGAGACAGCGTAAATACTGCAAATGAAAACAGGACAATGAAATTAGGCAACAGTAGCAGACTGTGAGTGATCATCATAAGTCAAAGATCCAAGAGTTTAGACATGAAGAAATTTAGACATGAGCTGGGCAATTAGGAAATGTTAGGGTTGTTATAGCTGCTGTTCAATATTGGTTTGTCCCCAACTAAAGACAAGCAATGATGGATTTACAGGAGCACTATACACTCTATTATGGCCAGTATTGTTAATAGCCCTCACTAGGGTCCATCAAAATTATCCTTTGAACTTTGTCTCAGAGGGCTGAAGGAAGAGGCATTTCAACAAAGTGGCTGAAGAAAGAAGTGGCTGCTAAAGTGGTCATTGAATAGTTTACTCACATAAGAGTCATAAATAAAATCTGCTACTTGCTATAGATGGGCAAAACTAATGCAACTGATTGTTAAAAAGTCTCCAGTGTGTGTATGCTAGTAGTAACATAAGGAGAAAAAAGCACTTTCCCAGAGCCTGAATCTAAACAACCTAACTCTAGAGAGAGGTAACTTGGTTTGATCAGGGGTCCCCAACGCCCAGGCCCAAGGTCTGGAACCGGGCCACAGAAGTGGCGGACGAGCACATGTGCACGAAGCTCCATTTGTGTGAATAGCAAGCGTGCATTTGCCTGCCACTCGCATAAAACTATTCCCTCTCCACCTTCTGCAGGTCTGCCAAATTGGAAAGATTGGGGACCACTGGCTTAGATTTTCTTAGTCCAGTTAGCCTCTTCAATGTTTGCTTGCATTATACTGCTCACCTCTATCTCCATATCCCCTCCTCTCCAAATATTGATTCTTTAGATTATTTTTCCACCACCTTACTCCAGGTAAATCTACATGGAACCTGACAGCATTCCAAGACATAGCTTTCATAGAAATCCTAAGCCTCCCCTTTTCAGTGTTCCAGTAAGTAGCAGCATTTTAAAGGGTTCAGTCAGTAGGGAAAGATACTATAGATTAGGTGAGCAGAAAGAGTTAGAAATTCCGTGGCAGTTTAGCTGATTGGGACACAAAGTCTTTTAAAAAGCTTCCAGCCTAAAAGTACAAATGTCTGTTTCTTGATGAAATAATTAAAAGCAAACAAACCTGTGAACCTACAGTCTTCCATTTGGCATTTCCCAATCAATACATGGGAACACTTAGTAAAAGCACTGCGAGAGAGAGAACACCTTTTATTACACAGCAGAGTTCACCTGCCTGAAGTAATTGCTGCATACATGCTTTAGAAAATATTCAGAGGTGTGTTTTCCCCCCACCCTCTCTTTCTGTGAGTAAGCAGAGCACTCACTGATCCATTGGAATTTCTTTTTCCATTCAGCATTTTAAGTACCTAATTAGAAATCCAACATATGAACCAGAGAACACACCAAGTTGTTTTAGGTTATATGAAACCATCAATTATGATTATTACCAATGATATATTAAGAGTATCAGAGTGTGTTCAGGTGATGGTTTTTGCTAATATGTTCCCTTTTATCAAAATAAGATTAATTGGAGATGATATGAGGTAAAATGTTTATTTCTGAGTCTCAGAAATATAATAGGAATTCCTATTTTTGAAGGACAGACGAAAAAGCAACAAGAATTTATTTTATTTTATTTTTGCCTGAATCCAGGACTTCCAATATTCTGTTCAATGCAGCTAGTCTCTTGGATACCTTAGGTTCCCTCTCAATTCAAGAGTTGAAAATTTGGCTTCAGGATCTGGATCTGGATCTCGTTATAGTCTGAATCAGAGGTACATTTTGGCTTTTCAGACATCCCTTAGTTCTCTTTTAAGTCCTTTTATTTCAAATTCCTATGAATTGGGGCTATAATACCAGTGCTGTTTTGTTCACTTTATCTTGTTGTATCTGTTTACGCATGGGTACAATACAGAGGAAGGGAAGGCTACTGAAAGGTTACTGTTAAATCAGTTCACTGATTTAGAGCACAAAAGAGCATTAATTATTATTGAATCAAGCCAGATGTTTATGCTAAGCTGATGATTTCAGTGAATGTCATTTTAAATCTCTGCAGGTCAGAGTAAAATACTGTCTCAGTCATTTCCAAATGTGTGAAGGTTTGCTGTCATTAAACATTAAAATGTTTTAAAATGTGTATTTTTATACAAATTGTGCATGGTTTCTGATTATCTACTTTATCAGTAAACATAATGGATCATGACAATTATATGAACACCTCATAACATTTTATAACTTTAATTTTGGGAACACATATCCAAATAAAATGAGAATCTGGGATGACCACTAGAAAGTACATTATGACAACAGCTGCTTACACCTATATCAATTGATTAAGGCATTTATATTTCTTATGGATATTTTTTATTCTTCATTTTTGTTTGTTTTTCAATTAAACTCTAATTTAAATTCAAGATGCTAGATCCCATTATGAAGACAAATCGGAAAGTACAACTTCATTGTTGAAAACAATTTTCCTCCTATCAATCTGAAGATTCATGTGTCAATATTGTAGATGAACTGTTAATTACAAAATCAATTAAAAATTATTTCTAAAAACAGTCACGCATCCTGGCTCTCGGGGGGACAATTTGGGCAGAAGGCATCATCTCACTAGGACCGCACCAAATCACAAGTCGTCATCCACAAGTAAGCAAAAGCAATCTGGTTTTTCATTTTTCAGCGCGGCTGAGCCCAGCCTGAGATTGATCGTCACATATGGCCCCAGAAAACAAACTGTCAATACCTTGAAAGCTGCAGAATTTGAACAAATAGCCATCCGCCCATTCAAGCCACTCATTGCATCCCATTTAACAGATTTTATTGACAGTTTCCTTCTTGTAATTAAAGGGAAAACTACTGGCCAGCAACCAAGATAAAGTTCAAAGATAGGGTCAAAACAAAAGCAGATGGAGGAGCACGGTGTGACTGTCAATGGTACATAGCATCAGAGCATGTTATCGACACACAGGTATCTAATGATCGGCACGTCATTAAAGAGGGATCTATCATGAACTTTATGCAAATGCTAAGAGGGACTTAAGACCACAATAAAGTGTTAGAGAGGCACAAAAGAAAAAACAACAAAGAACCAACGATTTTTCACTTATCAAACACTGGCTCACTGCTTCAGCACTTCTAAGTTCAAATGCAGAGAAGAATCCTTTCTTGAATTCTTAGCCCCCTTCTGAACAAGTTACATTAGGCGTTTAACCAACTAGCATAACAGTCAAATTTGTACAGTTTTTACAAGGTTAAAAAAAATGACTTGCTCCCTTCCCTAATAAAACCAGAGTTCACCTTCGGTATTGAGTTCACGATGTTTAGTAGCTAGATTGAAGTAGATCATATATTGCATTTAGTCATGGGCCCTTACATACTATTGGGTTTTAGCAGACTGATTAGACTTATCTGGATTATGAAATGGATTTAAGCAGAATGACATTTATGTTTATTGAAAAGCATCTTTGCTGTTAATACTGCCTGAATTTTACGGCATCTTTTAACCAAATTGGAAACTCAGCATAACAAATATTTCTGATCACATATCTTCCCTTAATTTGAACTACCTTGTTTCTAGCCATTCAGCACTATTCTGCAGTAGTATGATTTAAGAATTTCTTATTCTTAGGCAATTGTATTTAGAAACTGTCATGCAAAAGGTATTAGAGGAAGGGGAAAAATGACATGAGCCATCATGCCAATCTGCCAACCTGAATTAGCAAGCGCGATAGCTTTGAGGGTGACAAATTCTTCTTTCTCCAGCTTCATGCTCTTGTATTTTTTTACCAGTTGCAGGATGGCATTGTTGAGGTCAAGAAGGCCTGCTAATTTAGACTGTTCTTCATCCATAATATAGTCTTCAGCATAGACAAGCTCATCCTCAAAGGAAAGTGATCGGTACACTACGCCCAGAATTAAAATCTCCATCCAAGCACTCTGCAGAAGGCTCATCTGGTCAGCAAGCGATAAAGTGGAAAATCCTAAACCGGGAAGGAAAGTACACAGAAACATAATTAAAATTGTCCTGGGCCCTCATAATTCTGCATTATAACTTTACCCTTGTGCTTGTTTTTATTATGTAAGTTAGCAATGTGTATTTACAGATTCTGCCCTCTCGGATCTCTCATCTCAGCAGACATAAAATAGTTAAAACAAAAGCACTTCAGATAAAAACAATTCAGTATATCTTTGAGCGTATTGTAATTTTAGGTAGAGAAGCCTGTTGTATTTTATTCAATATTTAAAAATACATTTCCTCAAATAAATTGTCAACACTTGTTACCCAGATTCAGTAGTATCTAATATGGCCTATATCAAATCTGGAAACATTTTAGGAATAATTCTCATGGTTGGTAAGAGAAAGAATAAAAGGTATGACAGCCTGTAATCTTTATCTACGCTGTTACCACAGAGTAAGCCTCACTGAATTCAGTTACTTCTGCATAGCCTCCATAACATATTTTAAAGATTTCAAGGGTGTGTTTTAAACAAAAATGGGAAAATCATTTTAAAGGAGAGGTAATTTGATACCTTAATAGAATTGATGATCACAACAACCAAGCAAAGTGCTTTTTGAACTTCAACCTCGGTAAGACCTACCCTTTACAGAAAAGACGCTAATTACTTCTATAATAGCTTCTGCCTCCACCACACTGCTCAAATAACAGAATGGCACATTAAAGTGCCAAGTGAATAGTAATCACACCATCAGAGAGAGAGAGAGAGAGAGAGAGAGAGAGAGAGAGAGAGAGAGAGAGTATATATAATGAATTTAGGTTTTTGCTTTTGTTTCACTATCTCTCCTTTCCTTTTTAATAGGATCACTAAGGGCAAACCTCTTTATAGCCATACTTTTTCAGGCACCTATTTACAGTAGCTGTTAATTTATTATCTCTGCCTGACAAAGCTCCTATCACAGGAGGTCCCAGTGAAGGAGAGATTTCCTGGCCTATCCATGAAATATTGTACTTTGCCAGTTGGCACCTGCAACCACCCAGGAGTTAATAAAATCATCAAAAGGGATTAGTCAAGCTTTTCTTAAGGGGGTGGGGTGGGTCTTAAGACATGTCTAAAGCTCTCTGTGTGCGACTTATGGAGCTGCTCACTTGTGCCTTGACAGGGATCCTATAGAAAGAGCAGACCTTGGTTGTTGCTGCTCATTTATCTTAAAACACACAGAATCTTGCCAAACACCGTGGTGAAAACATAAGGCACAAGAATTAGACATCAGTTTAGATTAGCCTGCTGCACAATTTGGAACCAAATGTATTCCGATTAAAAGAAATCAAAACTCTCTCCAGGCCAGAAGACATGCTTTAAAAGTGATGGACTTTATCGAGACACTTTCTCCATTCCTTTTCCTTATTTCTTAATTCTTATTTACATTTTCCATACTGTATACTGTTCTTTATTTTAAAAAGGACATGTGTCATGTCCCCAAGAGAAGATCAACCACATCAAAGCCAACCTCTTTGAAAAATGACAAGGGGCTAGCCCCACGCTTCTTATGGGAAATGGAATGAAATGAAACAGAAATAATAATTTGAAAGGGTCTTAAAATGGAAGGCCTATTTGCAATTAGCTCCAGCCTCTCTCTCAAGAAGCAGATGGACAGAGAACGTTGCCTGCAGCAGTGTCCTGTGACAGGCCCATTCTCCCTCCCAGACACTGCTGTTAGTAAATAGATTTACACATTCTCCAATCTCCACACATCTTTCTGCCGCATAATTAAAAGCAGGGATGATTAGTTTATTGAGTGGAAGGAGGAACTTTTTTATTGAGGTCCGTCCATGATTTTTATCAGGGCCAGCACTTTTACGGTTGTCATGAGGGTGCAGGCATCCAATTTTTCTTATCTGCCTGATTAATACAAACGCTGTTTCAGGACGCATTAATTAACAGATACAAATCTACGTTCTCATGGAAGGATCAATACAGAGAAGAAAAGAGGCATCAATGTGAATTTAGTGCTGATGATGGAGAAGGCAGTGTATTGACATTTACGTGCATGGAAACTTTAAAGTCAGGAGAGCCCTTTGTCCCTACGATTTACAAAGTAACAGTTGCTTTTTAACTATAACCATGTTTCACCACACTTCAGGGGCATTTAATTAAGCAAATAAATAAATAAAAAAGCAATAAAATCTCTAAAGAGGTTTCAATTTCAATCATTTTCCTTTATATTCCTCCCAAAGCTTCCACTTTCCTGCTTTTTATTTATATGCTAATTTGTGCATTTTACTTTTTACTTTTTTATTTTAAATTACAGTGGGCTTTGCTAGCAATTACAGTAGCTAACAGGCATTAAAACATTAAAAAGAACCCTCCAATGCTACCTTTATGAAGGGATATTTGGTCAGACTTTAAAAAATGGGTAAACAGTTTCTCATTTCTTCAGATTTTCATATTTCTACACAATTTCCCAGGACAGCTTGTTCCTCCTGCAGGAAATATGTTGCCCCTAATTGTGAATGAAACCTTTTGTTTATGCCAATAGAAAATATACAGGTGTGCACATGTGCAGTTTCTTTCTTTTTTATATACTCCAGAAAATAAAATGCAGGAGATAGAATTGTGGGATTGTATGCCATGTTCTTTAAGTACTATTAGTAAAATCATATTTTATTACTAGCCATTCATTGTAAACCTTTAATCTTGGTGGTGGGTAATAGAAGAGAGCCTTTTAAAAATACTAAAGCTTTTAAAGCTTAATTTTATATCTGTGTTTTAATTCATAAAATGAAACCTAAAATATTTTTGTTGTTTAGAAAAACAAACAACAACCAGAACAATTTGGTATCATAAAATATTTTTAAAAAAACTTCTACACAAAGAAAAAGTACTGCAGAATAAACCAATGTAAGGGTTCGTTTAAATATGCTGTACTCTGTGAAAGAATACCACCCATTTCCCATTAACCACTTAACATTTTCCAGCCACACAGCCCTGAGCTCTCCCCAAATCTGGAAGATAGTGCCTTGCTGGTGTTGCCCTGAACTTTGAATTTTATCATACCCGGTCCCTTAATCCCTAGCATTTGACAAGTCATAATTTTAAATGTTCAACTATATTATGGCTTTTAAAAAATACATTTCAATGCACAATGGTGCATTTTTCCCCCAGTGCAGACCAATTCCATGCATGCTGCTGACAACTTTGATCCCTCTTCATCTCTCTCTTCATGTCAGTGCCATTTAATGTATCTTAGGCATTTTGCTAGCAGAATGGCTCTGTACCTTGACCTGCAGTTAAATAGCATGTTTATTTGCGAGACAGTGTGCTCCGAGTAAACCAGATGACAGTTTGGAACAACATCATTTGGAAGGATTGAAAAGCTTCTCAAGAATCAGGTAGCCAGAGGTCATAGGCTGGAAGGAAGCATGTGCTGTGCCAACCCCTCCTGCCATCTTCTACTTGAAACTCATATATTTGATGGTGATGCCATGGGCACTTGTCAAGACAACCCAGCCCTTACCCATTCTTTTTCTCGCTTACTTTCTGCCCCTTCCTCCCCCCACCCCAAATCCCCCACCATCTCTCTTTTAGTCTGGCAAACTGATGCTCTTTGCAGTCAACTTAGAAAAAAGGCTAAGCATTTGAAAGTGTGAAGGGCAAAAAATATCTGACGGCTAGTCTTCAAAAATACACTTCCATTTCACAAAGCATAAATGTTTGTTTCCCAAGTCCAGTGTTGACAGAAATAGGCTGCAGTGCAGGCATAAGAAGTTAACCCCTACGAGGCATTTTTCTTCCACTTTAACGATGCTTGAATGCAAACCACTATAATTCTATGCAGTTTCTTGTAAATAGCCATAAAACAAGGGCAACGATTTGTGGGCTAGCTCTCACCTCTCCGATCTATCTCTCTTCCTCAGTAGATTGCACTGTTGCTATAAATAAAGAGTTTTCAGCGAAAAAGGACCTTCCACTTCATTTGGTAATTAGAATCTAATGACTCTCTGTTATCACAAAGTATGTATGTGGGGGAGCAAGTTAGCAACTTGCCTGATTCTTTCCTTCTGTCTTCATTTTCCTATATTCATAAAGTACTATAGGAAAATAAAATATAAATGGCAACAAAGCCCTTGGTGCTTTTAACCACATAAACCCTCCACAATATTCTGTCTGGTGAAATTAATTCTTCAGCTTCAGTCTATGTGGATATATAGTACATATTCTTTTAAAACAGACTGTTGTGTCCACTTGCTTTTCATTTGCTTCTTGCATAGCAGACGTCTCTAAGATAACAAGCCTAAATCATTATCATTCCCAAAGACCCTCTTCTACAGTCTGTTTAGGATTTTATAGACACTGGAGGCACATTTGTGGTTTATCTACAGTACCCTTAGTATGCCGTTTTTGAAAACAATTATACTATTACAAGAGCACTGGCAAAATATTATAGTATCAACAATTGGAAAGGAATGCCAGTTGCTGCATTTTCTGCCTTTGTCTCTGATTCTTTCCATTTGTTTGAATTATTTTGTTCCATTCTGGAAATAAAATACACTACAAGCATCTAATACCTATTGGTCACAGTCCAAATCCTCAAAGCGTGCAGAGGATTCCTGCTTTTTTACGTGAGAGAAAATGCTCTATGTGAGCACAAATTTGTATTGTGTGCACCACATATTTCTCTACTAACAGAATAGGGACAGTCTGCATCAATTATAAAGTTAGGTGTCATTTAGGTATTTTAAATGATAACTTTAACCAGTTATATTTTGTCTTGTTTTTTCCACTGGAAATGGAAGGATAAAAAAAATCATTTAAATAACAACAGAACAAGTTATTTCAATTCTTTAAATAAAAAAAATATGGACTAAAGACATTCTTAGATAATTTTCAATAGAAAAATCTAACAGAATCATGCTATTTAGACAGTGTTGGATGTTGTTTAATCTGCCTAAGTATGTTAAACAAAGTAGAAACCTAGATTTCTGCCCAGAAGTTTTGTTTTGATACATTATTGATCTCGAAACAATGCAAATGCATCTAAGCAGTAGAAAATCAGGAACCTGGTAAGCAACTTTTATGACAAACAAATTGTATTACTGTAAATGGCATAGCTTCTATGAGCTGTTGCTCACTTCATCAGATGTATAGCTTAGAGCAGTGTTTCTCAACCTTGACAATTTTAAGGCATGTGGACTTCAACTCCCAGAATTCCACAGCCAGCAACGCTGGCTGTGGAATTCTGGGAGTTGAAGTCCACATGCCTTAAAATTGTCAAGGTTGAGAAACACTGGCTTAGAGGTTCCATTTCATTTTGGAGCTTTCCTGACCTGTTTCTATCAAACTATAACATTAATAAAAAGAAGTGAGATTTTAGGTAAAATGATATTGAAGAGAAATATGAGATTCAGTTATTTATAAATAGTTCTTTCCTGAAATCAGAGTGATATTTGAAATTGTCCGAAAAGAAGCTGTTAGAATTGAAATCATTTATCACTTGTTTCAACTCAAGTCTTCAAAATAATTGTGAAATGATTTGTTCTGAGCAGTTCTGTGATTATATTTTATGAGCTGCATCAACTAGCTATGTTATGCCTAGAAACCTATTTATTTTATGGAAAGTAGCAATGAGTTAAGCCTTTATATCCTTGCTTCAGCCACCTTATATTCATGAGACCTTATGAACTTTCTAAGTACAAATTCTAGGTATACAAGAATGGTCCCCTCCCTAAGATTCCTTGACATTGACAATTTCATCTTCATGTGTCCAAAATGCACATATACACACATACACATGTTGCAAAGTATCTGCCAGCTTTCATACTTACAATGGTATGCAATTTTGTATATATAATATGCTATAATATTTCATGTAATATGCATAACATTGCATAGAGTCAGGCACATAATATTGCTTTATTAACAGATTCTAAAATCTCTTTGTATAAGCAGAATATATTCCATTTACTTGATAAGTAAAAAACCAGCTTCAGATAATTATTATTTAGTAGCTATTTGCTTAATAGTCATTTCTGTATTCTGAAAGTATATCAAAATAAATTGAAAGATAAAGGAGTATTATTCATCTAAAATGTTGTAGGCCAGGGCTCTGGATAAGATTGCACTTATGCAGCCTCTCTTCACCCATCCCTTCTGACTCTCCCAATGGTTCATGGAGGAGTTGTGGGTCTTAAAAGGGGTTAATAGACACCTAGAGCACAGCTAGAGGAAAGCTAAGGATAACTCCAACCAGACACAACTTAGAGCCGCTATTAAAGTCTATCTTGGGGTGGTAAGGACAGCAAAACAGCATTATTTATCTGCTCTTATTGCATCTGCAGAGTGTTGCATCACAGCTCTGTTCTGGTCACTGGATCCCTTCTGGGATAGGGGAGCTTGGCTGATCATCTTCAGAGTCACACAGAGGAATTTGTTCAACACTTAGTGGACAAAGTCACTTGGATTTGTTTCCAGCTGGAACCCACTCATGGTGCAAATCCATGTGAGATGCCCAAAGAATGGTCTTGCCCAGTTATCTCGGAACAGTGTGATCCTGTTGGACCTGATGAAATGGACAGGGTGCTTGATGCTATCAGTGCAACCACCTGTCAATTAGATCCATATCCTGCTTGGTTGGTGAAAACGTCTAGGACAATTACTAGTCGGTGGGTTCAAGCAGTGATACATTCCTCACTGCTTGAGGGGACATTCCTCTGGCCTTTTAAGGAGATCCTGGTTTTACCCTTCTTTAAAAAACCATCACTTGATTCCCCCACATTGACAACCGTTGTCCAGTTTTCCATTTTCCATCTTAGGTGGTTGCTTGGTAGCTTCAGAGGGTCCTGGATAAAATGGATTATCTGAACACCTTTCCAGTCAGGATTCTGGCCCGGTTATGGGATATAAATTATATTGCTCACACTTGTCAAAGATCTTTGGCAAGAGCAGGATATAAGTAGTGCAACCATCCTTGCTCTTCTTGATCTCTCAGCAGCCTTCAATACCATCGACCACCATACCCTTTGGGCCAGGCTGCATGGTTAGTTTTCATCCAACAAACCCAGCATATTAACCTCTGAGCCACCACGCCACCCTTTAAAGTTGTAGTATGATACACAAAGTACATTCTGTCTTCTACATTTATCTTTCAGGAAGCACATGATAGAATTGTACAAAGCTTCAAAAAATTATCTCTGGCTACAAAAGTTTTCATGAAGAATCCATTCAAAGCAAAATCCTTCCACCAATCACCATTATGCTGCTTAATTTCAAGGTCTGACTTTTCCAGCATGTTGCTAGAAGCATCAGAATAGGCTTATATACATAGACATCACATTGCAGAATTCTTCTAATTATTACAATTGTCAGATAAGGCTGTAAGATGATGAAAAGTACTTCACCAACAAGAATATTGATCATATTCTTTGTGTCATATCTCTGCCTGGGAAAGAATCGTATCACCTTCGAAGTGTGGACACTGCTGTTGAAATACAACCAAAGCCATCAACATGGCCAAGGGATTAAATATACTAAACTATAAACAAATCAAGAGCATAACAAACCAAGATCACTAACACAGCTGCAGAAGATGTTTGCTGGACCTTTGTGATTTCTAGGAAAATCACAGCTTTGGGAGATGAAGAGGGTAGGGATTCGGTTACCGGATCCAGTGATTAACTAATGTGTCATCAGTTCAGAGTCATGATAAAACTGTTTGCCTTTGGGATGAGTGGTAAGAACACTCATGAGACAAGGCAGTGACTAGCATTGATCCAAATTTATTTGAAAAACTCTTGACTGTGGCAGAACTCAATTGAGCAGTGAAGACAGACTTCCTGGGAGGTTTAAAAATGCCACAGAAATGGTCTGAACAAGTTGTTGCAGCAGTCCAAATATAACAACAACAGCAACAATAATAATAATCGTAACTTACATCCTGTAACAAAACTTTAATATCACCAAATAACTTCTGCCTATTGCAAGTCCGTGGGACAGACTAGGTGGATAAAAATGCCAAATCCAGTCTAAATATCTGGCTGACTGTATGACCATCCACCAGCACCCCAACAACAACATCCCACACTTAACAACTGTTAGTAAGAAGTCTGGATACTGGACATGGTAGTACCTGGAAACAATAAAATAGAGAGAAAGACCTGGAGAACACCAAATACAAATACCTGCAAACAGAAGTAGAATAACTGTGGCAAAAGAAAGCAAAGATATATCAATGATGATAGATGCCTTGGCTGCAATCCCAAAACATCTGAAACATCACTTGAACACCATTGGCATTGATAAAATCACTATCAGTCAATTGCAATGAGTAGTTTTACTCAGAATAGCTTACATCCTGTGACAGTACCTTTAATGCCATCAAACATTGGCCTATCCCAGATCCTTGGGAAGGACTCAATAGATGGATAAAAATGCCAAATCCAGTCTAAACATCTAAGTGATTGCTGTTCTAACCCAGCCTTCACAAGTAATGAGAAACTGCTTACTCACAAGTTTTATTAACCCTTTTTATTAAAACAGGGCAGGAACAATCTTTGTTCACGTTGAGTAGACACAACCAAAAGGAAGTAGTCACAAAGGAAAGTCTTTTCCCCTTCTGACACAGGACAAGAACAGTCTCTGTTCACTTGAGAACTCCAGATAGAAAGTCTTTCAAGGATTAAGCCAAGCAGAAACAGTCCCTGTTCACACCGGCTGAGGCAAATTCACTACCTATTAGTTTCCAGCAGGGAGACTCAGTTGGCAACTCAAATACAGAGCAAGTAGTCCAGACAAACCTGGTTTTGGCAAAGGAATCTGACTTAATTGATGTACCCTGGAAAACGAATGGTTGTCTCTGACAACAGGCCACTCCCAAACCCCTACTATTTATTTCCCAGCCAGGGAGAGGCTGGCTAGTGTCTAGTCTTCTCTTCCCTGAGAGCCGACTTATTGCCTTCCATTGCTCTCTTCTCCTCTCTACACATTTGTGCATCTGGGATGGGCCCCATCTGTTCCTCCCCCTCCCTCAGCTCAGGCCCCGAAGACAGCTGCCCCTCCACCCTGGGCACAAACCGATGGCCTTGGCTCTGCATCTGCCTCTGATTCTGCTTCCTTCCAAAGGTTCCGAAGTTGACCCAGACTCCCCCTAACCCCTCCTCCTCGTCGTCTGACTCTGCTAACTCTGCTGGCAGCTGATGGACCAAAACAACTGTGTGGTGAACCATAACAAATAAAAATCATTAGAAAACATATTTGGATTGGGAAATAATTTAAATAAACCTTGATTGCACCCAGGTTGCTGTCACCTGAATATAGGTTGATGCAATAGAACATTACCTCCTCCTTTCTTGCACAACTGATCAGCTATTTCACTGCTCTTTTAAGAGGAAGCTGTCCAAACATGAATCTTAGTTTCTTCAAAATGTTTTGACTTAAAAGAATGATTAATTAGGCATTGACAACAAAGTTATGCACATACCTACTTAAAAGTTCAACAACGCCATGTAGTAATGTTTTAAAAATGGACTTTAGTGCAATATACAGGGTTTTTTTTCATCATTATGGGAGGAGCCCTAACCACTTCTCAGTAAAGAAATGGGGGAGGGAGAAATCTCCCTGAAGGAGATGGAATTTTATAACATTACAAAGAATTATTCTGCAAGAATGGTGAAACTATCCCAGGACCAATGTCAGGCAGAATGGACTATTCTTAGAACTCTCAATTTCAGTTTTAAAGAAAGTTCGATGGTCTTTGTAAAGCCCTAACAGAAAGTGAAGAAATATGGTTACCATTATCATCTCTTGCTTTCTATAATACATAAAGGCAGAATGGCTGAGAAATTTGTTTGGTAGTTATGTTCTTAAAACATCCCATAGAAATGTGAATCAGAAGATACTGATATGTTGAAAATTTCACTTTTCCAAAGCTTGTGGTACAATCAAGAATTGAAAAAGTGCAAAATAAATAATTCATTAAGAAGATGTGTTCTTAAAAAGATGAATATTAGGTAAACACAAATGATATGATAGGAAATTGCTTCTGAAAATATGATGTTTTTTAAAAAAGTACTCAAAATGTACATTTTGTCAAAAATACATAGGAAAACCCACACACATTTTGTATATGCCTTGTTTACAGAGAAAAAAAACTAATATGGAAATGAAAGCAATAAACTTTTAGTTTAGAAAATGTGATATTGAGACAACCTGACCATTTTTTTCCTTGCCATCATGATTGAAAGTGTTTGGATTGGACTAGCTTTTTGAAACTCTACAAGAGGCCTAATCATTAGCTCTTGAGTCAATTGCCTACTTAGCATGTACCAAATGTAATGTCTGAACAGATGAAAGATAAACACTTTCTCAAATTCAGTTTTTTTTCCTGGTGATTTTTTAGACACATCTATGTAGGATTTTTAAACCAACAAAAGAGAATCAGTTTGCCATTGCCTCGTCTGAAATACTTTTTTCTCCCAGCTTCTCAGTCTAACTTACATCCTGGGATTCACTGGTGATCTCCAAGTAGCAATAAGTTCAGTCTTATTTGGGATCTGCCAGACAGCTGACACCTGCCACAGATTGAACATAGCAATTCTGCATTAATTTGAACTGAACTAAACTTTATTTAGGAGGCCGAATCTGATAGGTTCCATTTGCAAGTGAGTATAGAAGCTTGCAGTTCATCATAACTTTCATTGCACAAAGGGGAGATTTGGAAAAAGGCATTTGCTCCTGAGCTTTTTCAAGATCTCTCCATAATCGTAGGTAGTAAGGCAATAGCTGGCCCAAATTATTTTGTGATTTTTAAATGGAATCTACAGGACATTTGTCATCTACTAGGACTACTGTATAAATATTGTTGAAGTCCCGAGACACTGAATCCTAATCATTATCTGCAAAAGAAAGAGGCACCAATTATTTGGAATTATTAATATTAATATTACATGGAGGTCTTTGATCATTTCATGCAAGACATACATGTTACAGTAAAACTATTTATCATGTATATATTCCACACAGAGTCTAAAACTCCAGTTGTGTCATGGTGGTCTACATCTCTTTTTTATTTAAAATGTACCTTTATGGTCCTTTCATCTTTCTTTACATGTAAGTTCATAGAAAGTATAAATGGTTTCTAACAGAGACCTGGAAAATTCTGACCATAAACACCTTTTCAACAAGCCCCACAGCAAGTGCAACAAAAGAGATGGAGAAACCCAGGGCTTTTATCGCCACACGATTTTCATCTCCCTGAAACAAGAGCAGAGAGCTCGTATGGCAATGAAAATGCATTCGCACTGCACGTCCTTTTCAATCCATTAAGAACAATGGATTCTCACTAAGCTAACGTCCACTTGTCAGAAATATCTGCAACAGTGAATTCATGCAGCAGGACTAAGTAAAGAAGATTCACAGCAATTTAAAAACAGCAAATTAGACATTTACAAACAGGAAAGACGCTTGGCTAGTGTGATCTCTCACTCAGGCTGTACAAAAAGGTGTTAATGTAATTTAAATGCCAGTTATATATATTTCAGTGGACACATACATGCACACACACACACACACACACACACACACACACACACTTCTATTAAGACTTACATAACAAACTTCAGGAAGAACAACTTGAAGAATAAGTTGAGTTTTGGGGAGAAAAGGACAAGGAGGGGCCCCAAATCTGCAGCAGTCACAGTTCATATTAAAAGTTAGATAGCTGCTGCGGTCCTTTGGGTCCTCAAAAACCATAAAAGCAATTTTTAAATAATCATTATTTGCTTTTATAAAGAAGCCATTTGGGAAAGGAGGGCATTACTTCTTCTCCTTCTCTTCAAAAATGCAGGCTAAATATCTCTGCAATGATTCTATTGCAATGATCCCTATAAACTTACATTTTCAACAACTCTTAAAATACATTGTCTTTTTGTAATTTAAACTGGACTATTTTTAAAGTTCCTTGCTAAATGGAAATTTTCCTACCCAGCCTGGCTGATTTAGATAGTAGGCAGGGTTGACCCTGATAATCAGTGGAGAACTATCTGGGAAAACTGGGGCTGTCGGCTGCAATTGAAAGTTGGGGCAGGGGGACCAAGTTTGTTATCAGGTCTGCATGGAGATATCTATACAAGTCAGCATGAATGGAGCATGAGTCAAAGCTTTTATTTAATTCATTTCATTGCAGTATTTTCTAAGTGTTTAAGATTAAAAACTGAACAGCGTTTTAACAGAATTATTATCTGAAAACAGATTTGAATTTACTAATCTTTGAGTCAGGAATTCATAGGGAAGGCTTGTTGCAAAAATGATAGGGTGGCTCTATGAGCATTTGGCTTTAGAAGATTCATATTATCTCCTATTCAGAAAATGGGTCCCCCAAAGGATCTAAGTTTTAATTTTTAATAAGATTAAACTCCATTATTCCAAAACAATTAGCCTTTAAAAAAAACAAAAATAGAAAAAACAAAATTAGAAAACAAGTAGAAAACAATGTTCAAATATAGCAGAAGTAAAATTATATTAGCTGAGTTGCTCAAGAAAAAAAGAAAATAAAATCTTTTTGTTTTCAAGAAACAAAAGCAAATGTTAGGATTGGCTGATGAGTGTGCAGAACTTGGGCAAATGAGCCTCTTTCCTGGCCTGGTTTTTCTCCTGGCCCCCTCCAGCTCACTTTCCCTGCTCCATTTCCTGTCTGCTTTGGTAGAGATCCACTGGTGGCATTCCTCTCCAGTAGAATTCAGAAACAGACACTAGATTGTCTAATTAATTGATTGATTACTTAGTGACACAACATTATCTTGTGATTATGAGAAGATCTGCCTAATGTTTCCAAGTGATATATCACAATATGTAGATAGCATTTTTCTGTGGCTGGATTTCCTGCTCCTTTGTACATATTGGCACAAAACGGGTCTTCATATGTTTAAGGACAAACATCCTTACTTGCTCTAAATATTCTGGCCATCCCCCACCCCCTCCCTCACTAGATGAAGGAATAGAGAGGTGGAAGTAAAAAATGGGACCAATTTTCATGGGCTAAATTTCAACATCACAATTTAAACAGCTTCATAGATTGGAGTTATTAAAAAGCAACCTTACCAAAATTCAGTTTAGGATTTGTGTTGTAAAACCATAATACAATCAAAATCACTACCACCACCTTGATTCTAAGACAGCCCCATTTGCTATGTCTAAATTATTAAAGTAATCTTAATGGACTAAGTTACTTTTAACCATTGACCCAAGGGAGGATTAAATTAAGAGTTTTTGTTTGCTTGGTTTTTTTTTAATCTTCTGTGTATAACCCTCTTTTTTAAAACAGTAAACTCATTATAGAATTTCTAAGGACTATTTGGGAAGCTTCACAAGAAGAAACAAGAAGAATCTTTCAAATAATTTAGGCTTTTTCAGTGACTTCAGGAAGACTAGATTACATTAAAAAAAGGAACTTTAAATATGGTATAGAATTTCATCACTCAGCATCTGCGTCTCTAATTTCAATACTGAGCTCTGGGCATCCCCTGTTGGAGACCAACCTGGCCTGACTTGTTAAGCTACTTGAGAAAGGAGAGTATCTGAAGTCTGCAACAGTTCAAGAAAAGAAAGTGTGTGTGTGTGTGTGTGTGTGTGTGTGTGTGTGTGTGTGTTGGGGGGGGAGCAGCCTGATTCTAATACACCTAATTAGCCATTGGCAGACTCTTAATTGCATACATTAGGATGATTCCATAGTGGAGATTAATTCTAAATATACCCAAGCAGCTGGTTAAGATGCCATGGATTACAGTGTGGACTGTACTTTTCCACTTAATTAGATATCAAAATTAAGCAGCAACAAGCATTTTGACATAACGGGGATCAAGCCGCCGCTCGGCATCCCAGAGCTGCACTAAAGTGACCGCTAAACAGAGCCGCACAGATGGAGAGATATTAAATGCCGCACTGGAAAGTAATTTCAAATAATAAAATATCAATATTTACATTTTAATTACCCCTACTGAGAGCCGCTCTGTCATTTTCACTATTGCCGACACAGCAAGGGGTAGTGGAATGACATTGCAGCTCTGACAGCAATGACTATTTTGTTTCCATTAAAGAATGACAAGTGTTTTAGAGGCAGTGACACCCAGTAGGTGAACAAGAATGACAACCAATCAGAAAATTCCTATTAAGGGAATAAATGACTCGACAAAAGAACTTCAAGCAGCCAACTCCTCAATGAACCAAGCATTTAATCGGTTCTAAATTTTCTGGCAAAAGTTTATAATTAAAAGGCACCCAAGGGAACCCTCAGCAGAGCACAAAATATTTAAAAACATAACACATATTATGTGGAATCCATATCAAATCAGCAAGAGGGGGAGGCAGTATTCTAAGTGTTGAGAAATGCAGATGGCTCTGTTTTAGAAGCAGGAGAATTTCAATCTCAATATTTTACTTCATAGGTTCTTCATTTGAGAGTTTCTTCAGCTTTATTATCACCTCGATAAGTTCCTCTCAGACTTGAGCCATATATTGATTTTTCAAATGGTCACACAAGAAACCCATCAATATAAATGTGACGGGCTATAAGTTGTTTTAAATTATCATTTTTTAACAATATCTAGACAGCACATATTTATTTCTTCATCTATTTTCATTTGCTGGGCTTTCCTCGTGGCTCAGTTAAAATGCAGCATTGTAATCGAATCAAACTCAAAGCAATGATCTTCCCTGACTCCATTGTCACAGTGTAGACACAAATAGTGTTTGGCATCACTCCACTCTTCTCTATTGCACCTGCCAGGAATAACATTTAAGCTTGCAACAAAGGACAGAAGTATCAGTTGAAGACCTCTGCAGGATGGCAAGATGCCCCTTCAGGAGGTCAGATCAAGAGAAATAAGGCAGAATGCAATAAGATAAAATGAGAGGCAATAAGAATTATGATACTTTACAGCTATGTTTTAATTCTTGGGGGTTGTAATATATTCTAATCAGGTACGGAAAGCCTGAAATCCAAAGATCCAAACTAGTCCAAAACAGGAACTGACACTAATACCAAGAGGATCTTGTAATTGGGCACCTTAAAGGGAAATAGGCATGAATACATGCTAATTGCAACAATCCTGACCCATTCTACCCTCATTAATAATAAAAGGTGGGGGAAATCATCACAAAGCCTCATTAATGGCGAACAGATAGTTTGTTCTTCAGAAATTAAGTGGAGCTAAATGGGAAGCTTCAGCGGCCACCCTCAGAACATCATCCCTAGGGCTGGTCTATTCTGCAGCAGAATACTGTGCCCTGTATGGCTTAACAACTGCCATACTAATAAGTTAGATGCCAGATTTAGCCAAACCATGAAGATTGTAAGCGGATGTATTAAAACCACTCCTATATGCTGGCTTCCTGTTCTAAGCCACATGGCACCACCAGCTCTAGGAAGGCAAGATATACTAGTGAGAGAATATTGAAAATTTATGAACAACTCTCTCCTACCAGTACCCACTGATCTTACCCACTTATCAATTGGAAGGCTCAAATGTAGGAAGGCCCCACTGGCAGGTGTACAACATGTGCTTAACAACTTTAACATTGATACCCAGCCGAATGGGTTGCTGAATGTCCAGACACAGGAAGACATATTGATGATCCTATTCAAAAGGTGCCAGGTTCTGAATTCTCTTGCTAGCAATGAACAATCCTGAATAAGATTCGCACCTCACATGGCATCTGCTAGGATTCTTTGTATAAATGGGTCGTAGTATCCTCCCCTCAGTGTGACTGCAGGGTCCCATGTCAAACTGTATATCACATCATGACTGGCTGTAAACTGAGGGCATATACTGGTCTAGTTTCTGATTTTTTTTCAAACAAACCATGCTGTGCTTCAATGGGTTATTGGCCTAGACATTGATATCTGAATATAGATCTTTTTAACATTCATATTTTATTGTGTTTTAATTCAGATGAAAGGTTAATATACATTGTAAGTCCATGTTTGTTATGCCATATGCTAAACAAACAAACAAACAAACAAATAAATAAATGATCTTCAATCTTTCTAACCAAACCCATTCTAAGCACTTGGTTGTGCCTGCCAAGAATAAACACTTTATTTTTGGACCTATTCATCTAACCCTCCCCCCATTTCCTCTTCCCACTTAAATTTCATCAAATTTAAGTTGTATAATAAAGGCTTTCTGGGATCAGTATGGAAACTGTTCAAGGGTGGCAAAGGTGGCAAAATTCTGTCATTTTAGGATAGCAACAGAGCCCCACAGCAAACTGAAGAACTTAGCTGAGTTTTGCTGATCCCCCAAAGTTAAATAATATCTAAATCATGCACAACCTGGATGGGAAAGCACCAAAAAATCCCAAGTCTGTGAGATTGAAACAGCATTCCTAGATGAAAGAAATTCCTTCTGATTTGTTGCTAAGAAGACAACACGGATACTAGTAAGACCACACCTGGAATACTGCATCCAGATCTGATCACTACATTACAAAAAAGATGTTGAAACTTTGGGAAAAGTGCAGAGAAGAGCAACTAGGGTGGTTAAAGACCTGGAAACTAAAACATATGAAGATTGGTTGCAGGAACTGGGTATGGCTAGTCTAGAGAAAATCAGAACTAGGGGTGACATGATAGTAGTACTCCAGTATTTTAGGGGCTGCCACAATGAAGAGGGGGTCAACTTATTTTCCAAAGAAGGCAAGACAAGAAACAATGGATGGAAACTAATCAAGGAGAGAAGCAACCTGGAATTAAGGAGACACTTCCTAACAGTGAGGACACTTAACCAGTGGAACAGCTTGCCTTCAGAAGTTGTGGGTGCTTAAAAACATTGGAGGTTTTTAAGAAGAGTTTAGAAAGCCACTTGTCTCAAATTATATAGGGTCTCCTGCTTGAGCAGGGGTTTGGACTAGAAGACCTCCAAGGTTCCTTCTATCTCTATTCTGATTTTGATTGGATCACTTTGAGGAATTTTTTTCTTTAATGTCAAACATTCCAAACTTCCCCAGCTTAATTACAATTCAAACCTGAAAAATCATATAGGAGGAGATGTCTCTACTTCAAATTTTCAAAGTGTAAAATGTTTTCCCAATCTGTCACCTTCTAGAGGGATTGATGCCATGCTTCCCAAGATCCCATTTACCGTACTGGTTCACAATTCAGAGAGTTGTGTTCCAAAATATCTGCAGGGTACCAGGTTCAAGAAGGATGGAATAGAGATTTTTAAAAATGGTTCAATACAATATAGTGCATAATTATACAATTCTCCCACACTATGTAATGCCTTAGGTCAGGGGTGTCAAGCTTCTGGCTTGTGGGCGGGATGCATCATTGGGAAACCATGCCCACCCCATTGCCGGCAATGGCAAAAAAAACTCTGATACGTTGCACGACGTTACGTGACGTCGCAAGTTTGACATGTCTGCCTTAGGTAATATTAATGCAACTGAGTTACAAGTGTGGCAGATTACTAGGTAAGACATGTGGTTAAGTATCCAGTCTTAACAGGGAGGAGGGAAAAACTTGCTGACATTTGCTTACATAATTTTCAAACAATGAATAGAACTTAATCAGTAAAGTAATCCATGGATGCTAGTTACCCATAAAGTTAGTTACCTAACTACTATTGTTTTATTCATGCTACTTCATGGAAACTGTACTCTGGAAGTGCTTCAAAACGACTCTTAACACTTTTAGAATTAGACATTTCCCATTCGCTGTGTTTTCAGCCACCAGCACCTTTAATTTCTGAAAGAGCCACGGTTGAAAATCTTAATTAATTGTTCCATACTGCTTCAGGATCATTATGCAATGTAATAAAGGCTGTGTAATTATGAAATTTTACAGCCATTACCAAGGCTGATGGCTCGTATTTCATCCTCAGCTGGACCCAATGGCTTTTAGCCACTCAGCTTTCCTTTGATGAACTTCAGACAGATCTATCAGGCCCAAATAATATCCAAGGCAAGGTAGCTATAATAGTTACCTACTGATGAAGCCACAGATAAAGATAAACTATAAATCTACACAGAAATGCAGGCACATTGCTTTGAGATGACAGAAGACAGAGATTGCAGTGCTTGGGAAAAATTTCAGGTACCATGAATCCAACCTTCCTTTTTTATTCATAGTAGAATTACTTTGTTTTCTTACACTGTGTATTCCTCTGACGTTCTCTGGGATGAGGTGGGGTGGGAGAGAAATAAACATTTTTTCAGATATAGTTCTGATGGGGAATTCCTCATATAACAGAAGAACAAAGTTGGAATGGACCTTGGAGGTCTTCTGGTCTAACTTCTAGTCCCATTCCTGCTCAAGCAGGAAATCCTATATTTATTTATTTATTTTAGAAAATTTATATAGCCATCTATTCACTCACAGTGACATTTGATCCCTAAGCTCTAGATGGCTTACATATCATTTTAGACATATAGTTGTCCAATATCTTCAATACATAGTATATAAATATGTACGTACTACCTTTAAAACAGAGGTCCCCAACCTTTTGGGCACCAAGGACCAGTTCCATGGAGAAAGGTTTTTCCATGGACCAGAGAGTGTGTGGTTTTGTGAGCTGCCTGCATCCCACGGATGGAGCTTTGCTTGTTTGTGCGGACCAATTGCTGGCATGCCGCGGCCTGGTACTGGTCCACGGACCAGGGGTTGGGAACCTGCTTTAAAAGATCTGAAAAACTACACACAATGGAGAATACAATAGCTAATATAAATAAACAAGTAAACAACACAATTAGATTTTTTTTCCCCTAGTCTTTGTAACTTGGTGGATTTTCATACTTATTGCTGACTAAGGTTGGTAAAGCACAGCGTGAGACAAGGCTGTAAAGGCCACTTAGGAGTAGGCTGCTTTGATGAGGATCACAGATAATGGAATCATTTTCCATTCAGGATTAAATAACTAAAGCCAGATCACTACAATTCTTCATATCAAATTACATACAAGGCATTTCCAGTATGAAGTTTTGTATCTATTATGGTCAATGTCCATCAGACAGCTCAGGTACTACAGTTGACACATACTCAGAACTGAATTGCCTTTGAATGCCTTAAATGGTTTCAGGGAAATGACTCTTTCTGAGGCTTTTAAAATGGCACAATGACAGTTTTTATTGGAGCTATCATTGATAAATAAATGATTTAGTACCTTCTTTTGCTATGAAACCTGCCAATACCACAGACATCCCAACTACAGGTTATATGTCTCTATTATGTCAATACTAAACCTTTAAAGGATGAGTCCAAAAACCTTTGAAAAAACAACTTTCTGGGTGAAGAGTTAATTGACCAATCAAAACTGGGTTAAATTTACGAATCATTCATCAAATGTCTTTCAAAGGCATCTTGAAATTTTCCTCACTTAAAAGAAAGTATATGGGCTTCAATTTTGTTTAAGGACTTAAAAGTTTCTTGCAGATTTTCTTTTATTGTACATATTCCGATCTAACTATCCTGGTCAAGCCAAATCTCCTTCCTAGCTAGTAGAACAAAATGACAATACTTCCAGTTGAAAGTTGCTGCTGCTAAAACACTTGTAAATAAAAGTTAAGTATTGCACTGTTTATTGCTAGGTATTACCAGATCAGTTCAATATATTATTTGGAACTTGATGGATAAAATATTCATATCCTATAAAAACCTTTTGGAAAACTACTTGTTTTTTAAAAAAATAGTGGCTTTATGTATATATGGTGAAATAAAGCAATTATGGCATGACTTGTAAACAGAGATTGTATGAAGAGTCTATAATGCACACACACACACACATAAAACAGTTACTATAAAGTTACTATAAAGCTTTCACAATCAGTCTGTTATTTCTTAACATCAAATAATTATATCTTGTTGTAGACATTAACACTAACTGAACAGCTTTGGGCATTTAGCAACGCCACTCATCTCTCTCTATAACTCTTGCCAAATCAATCTTTATAGTTTCTTTTCCTTTATTTTGATTAATGATGGCATTAATGATTTCCCTATTAACATAAGGCCAAAATATCCCACAAAGATTTTTCTGAGATGATCATTGATCATCTGTTATCTTTTTTTGGGTGTGTGTGTGTGTGACTGACCATGTTAGAGATGAAATGATAACTTGTGAGTAAGACAGGCAGGGGAGTGATTTTTAAACTGGCAGCCTTATTGGAGCACACACCCACATTCCAGTTCAATGTATTTCTTTGCCCATATCTCTTTAATGGTTCCCACATATCTTAAAACTAGGGCTTCTGTAGTTTGCTGCTCATTGTGCACACTCATTAATGACTCCATGAAAATTTACAAGAACTATTAAGGCAAGCACAAATAAATAAATAAATAAATAAATAAATAAATAAATGGGGAGAGTGGGGGTCCTTGATTTATATTCTTCAGCAATAAGGATGAACAGCAGGTCAAGTGTGTGCATATGTTTCCACAGCATTTCTTATCCCGCTATTACTAAAAACATGAAAATTTGCATATGATTGTAAATCTTTTTTTCTCTGCACCACTCTTTAGTAAATTACAGACTAGATTGCTGCAGATTCAAAACATCAATGAATTCATTTTAAAACATGCCTCAATGATTATTTACTAATCCATTATTTATTGATACATAGAAAACATGTAAAATACCTTGATGTTAAGATTTTGAAAGGGAATTGTAATCCCTTCCATTAAATATTAAAATATCTGTGACAAGTGAGAACCAATAGTTTATCATTTAATCCAGGCAAATTTTGACTATCATATGCATATGACCTTATTGATTTCAATATGATTAGCCCATTGTCAATATAAGTAGAATCCTATGTATGATTCTGTCATAAATTATTTTGAAGTACAATTTGCTCTTGTGTGACACACATTATCTGAAACAAAATATATTTGTTTGGAGAAAGCATTTCTTTGTTTATCAACTTATTGGTCAAATTTTATTAATTTGCTGATGCAGCCAATCAGCTTGATTTAAACAGAGGCACACATGAATGATCCAAGTCATCCATAAATAAACAACCTGATGTGACTGATGTGAGATTTCACATCATCATCTTTTGTTTTTATTCAAATAGTTCTTTCTTCACATATATGGGCCCTTTTTCACCTGTGGCCTGAATCAGAAATATTGTAATCACCATGAACAAATATTCTTCTAACAAGCAAGGAAAGTTATGCAGCAGAGTAAATCACATTTAACACTATTTCAAAAAATCAGAAAACCTTAATCAAAGTTATGTGTTTAAGAAATCAGTATGTCTGATGTAGATGTCTGCAGTTCTTGTAACTGTTAATCTTGGTATAAGAATGTTTTACACATCTGATTTTACATATGAAATATTCCACAACTGAACTATTTCTAAAATATGCGGTGATTTTAAACCTCCATGCTCCTTCTCCTCATCAGCAAATCAGCAGTTTTTCAAAGATATCTATATAACCTAGGAATATGACATTCACATTCACCACTGTGTCGAGATTCAGGGATTCTCTCTTTGGAGACAGCACCATTAATAAGAAAGATATGGTTCAGTATCTTGGGTATTCTTCGAAGTGTTATTAATTAGGTAGAAAATGTTTCCCTCTGGGATACAGGAAGATACTTGCTACCATTGTGGCTCACAAACGAAAGCAAATTTACAGCAACTAAGGTAATTGTTACCCATTGCAGCTTCTGTTATCAACTTGCCAAGGAGAAGCTCAGAAAGGTTTTAGATCATGATCTTTTTAACAATATGTTAATTGTGCTTTGTAATCTGCTAAATTAAAAAAGACCTTTGCTATCTTAAGAGATCATAGACAAAATGCAGATTGTATCCATTTTAATCAAAAGTATAGCTATTTCTTTCTTCTTTTATTAAATAGAGAATTCAGGAAATGCAACAGTGAAATCTAATGAGACCAATGACCCCTCAAGTGATTTTTTCCCAAGTCTGGAGTCTTCTAGTTGAGTAAATACTACTACAAGTAGTGCTAAACTTACAACAGTTTATTTAGTGATGACCATTTTTCACACTTACGACCACTGCGGCATCTCAATGGTCATGTAATCAGAATTCAGATGCTTGGCAACTGATTCTTATTTATGACCATTGCAATGTCCCGGGGTCATGAGATTGCCTTTGGCGATCTTCTGATAAGCAAAGTCAATGCTGAAGCCAGATTCACTTAACAGGAATGTTAAGAATTGCAGTGATTCACTTAACAACTGTGGCAAGAAAGGTCGTAAAATGAGGTGAAACTCACTTAACAAATGTCTCGCTTAGCAACAGAAAATTTGGGCTCAGAGGACCACCTGTAGTTTCAGTGATCAGATGACAATTATTGCTAGGTATGATGGCCTTATACAGCCCAGTGTATAAGGAAGCAAATAAAGTACATTAGAGAACATCAAATTAGAAAGACATGTTTATTTTCAACCAAGTGCTAACTCTCCACTCAATTCCTTTCTAGTTCACCTTAAACAGAATGCCAGTTCTCCATGAATTCATGCCTTCACTGAAATCTTAATCTAAGAGGGTTTTTTTACAACCTATTCTTTATTTTGCTTACATTTTTTAAAAATTGTGATCTACACCAATCAATAATTAAAAGAAATAAAAACTGCATAAAAATGATTAGAGAAGTTTTATTATATTTTATAACTGCAACTATTTCATTGTTTTTATATTTGCAACTATAAAAGCATTTGTTGGAAAGAAAGGATAAGAAAAAATATTAGAAGCACAGGGTATTTGCCTTGTATAGCAGTCTTGAGTAAAACAAATCAGAGAATCCAACTGTTAAGTTTGAGGAAGATTGTGATGCACAGATGAAAAGTTATTGAAAATACGGGCCATTTCTTCACTAATTCAACTTCCTATCCGATCCTTAGCTTTATTTATAGGACACTCGGGCATAATTTTACTGATCATATTAGCACCCATGGTACTGCAGTTTGATATAGCCAATGACTACTTTACTGTCTAATTCTGTGCTTTAAAAAAATAGTCAATTTGTAAGATATTTTGCAAGTACAAATTACTGAATATCTTTATTCTCAGTTCATATCACTTTTGCATGTTTTTACCTATATGTTCTTTTCTTATTCATGCTTTATTACTTTACAAGACTTGCTCAAAGGCACATAAACAAACAAAACCAATAAAAAGGCATCCTATTTCAAAATAAGTGCCACAAGCTTTAAATCAACATTTCAATTTATAAGGATTTTACCCTACCTAATTTGAAACATTTAGTAATAGTAACTTAACTATTCCTTCAATTATTTGCCGTGGGTATTTTAAGCATTGTAATTACAAAATGGCAAATCTAGACAGCATACCAAAAAGCAGAGACATCACCCTGCCAACAAAAGTGCGTATAATCAAGGCCATGGTTTTCCCAGTTGCAATATATGGCTGTGAAAGTTGGATCATAAGAAAGGCTGAATGCCAAAGAATTGAGGCCTTTGAACTATGGTGCTGGAGAAGACTCCTGCGAGTCCCTTGGACTGCAAGGCGTTCAAACCGGTCAGTCCTAGAAGAGATCAACCCCGACTGCTCCTTAGAAGGCCAGATCCTGAAGTTGAAACTCAAATACTTTGGCCGCCTAATGAGAAGGAAGGACTTACTGGAGAAGAGCCTAATGCTGGGAAAGATTGAGGGCAATAGAAGAAGGGGACGACAGAGAATGAGGTGTCTGGATGGAGTCACTGAAGCAGTAGGTGTGAGCTTAAATGGACTCCAGAAGATGGTAGATGACAGGAAGGCCTGGAGAAACATTGTCCATGGGGTCACAATGGGTTGACACAACTTCACAACCAGCAACAACAACAATTACAAGATTATATATATTCTTTCTAGAGTTTTCTTCCTACTGTTTCCTACAAGTGCAGAGTCTACTTGGTTGTAAAGGGAATTAGCCAACTGGCTTGTTGCCAAAGCCTATTGTCGAAGGCTGAGAAAAAGAGAGAGGTGACCCAAAATCACCCAGTCAGCTTTTATGTCTAATGACAGAAGGAAATATTTGTATCTCAGAGTTGAAATGAGAGGCCCTTGGTGACTTCTGAGCTTAGTTGTTTTCCTGCAGAAAAATAACCTAGTGCACAGAGTACCAAGGACCAGTGGTGGAATTCAAATATGTGAACAAATGGTTCTCTGTGTGGATGCCATTTCCAGAAGTCCATTCTGGGCCTGGGCAACAAAAAATTAGCTACTGGTTCTGCCAAAGTGGTGCGAACTGGCTGAATCCCACCACTGCCAAGGACCTCTCATTTTATGCCTAAGGCAGCACTAAAACTCACAATCTCCTGGTTTCTACCTTGGTGCCATAACCTTAACTAGACCAAACTGGCTCTCTAATAAGAATAGCTGCACTGGGTTTATAAAAAAAAATGGACTGAAGAGAAAAGTGTATATTTTTTTACTTGTGCATGTACTGTATTTGGCAAGTGTGTTTGTGGGTTCATGCATATGAGAGGCAGACAGAACATGTTTTTTTTTAAGATTCATTTCAAAATAAGTCTGCAACAAAACTGACAAAAACCAATCCAACAGTGATATCTGACTAGTTTTGACATCTTTGGAATCATTCTGATCTTTCCCAAAGAAACATATTAAACTAAAATTTTATTTATACCCCTTATATTTTTAAATGTTAAAAATGCATATTATTTGCCAGTGTACTTGGAATATCTCCTGAAGATTTAAAAAACAAACAATCAAAAGCTATATATTATCTCAGTAAATGAAAATACCTTCAAATATCCGTTCTGGTCTGTTAAATAAATACATATTTATAAATAGCTTCTAAAATGTGTATTATTTACCCAGTGGACTGTAATGGCCCATTCCATGCCTATATAGTTAAATACATAATTACCCAATGTAATAAAGCCATTATAATGGTATTCTCTAGGGGAAGAAAAAGAAAAAAAACCAGTTGATCTCCATAAAATAATTTTAAGCTATTATTTTAATTTTTGTTTTAACATTTATGAAATATTTGCATAATGATAGACTATCATTTCTAAGTTTTCAGGGTACAACAACAAAAATCAGACTCAATATTTTCCATTATACAATGGCTGAATAGTTCCAATTTGACTTACTCAAGAACATAGCTTTATCACAAGTTCTTACCCCAAAGATGTCAAAAAATGTTGAGTTGATATTTCTGAAAAGCAAGGGCTAAAATACATGTTAGAATGATTCACATTGCCCTACTTTTCACTACATCCTGACAAAATCAAGACTTTGGGTCACAGCAATGTGTCAAATTCTTCAGCAGTATCTTCTGCTAAACCACCATCAGCTAGGAAGAAAGCAGTGCCTATTTTGGTGGTATTACTATGCAGATACATTTCTTCTATTATGTGATAAAGCAGATAAATACAGCAGAAAAGATGGATATAAAATGAAAGGTGAGGAATGGGGCAGTGATTGAACTGAGAAAAAAAACAGTGGAAACACTTTTGTATACTTCTTAGTACTAACGTGAGTTATTAAGCACAACATTCATTGATATGTAAATGTGGACCTTTATTTTGAAGTCCAGAT